>NC_092015.1:10203264-10507207 GCF_042242105.1 Pempheris klunzingeri | reverse complement strand
ACAAAGAAAGCCATGCAGCGGCTTTGAGAGCTTGCAAAATATTGAATCACAGTTCACTGATGTCTCTGCGTTGAGATTCACTAATAATGTATACAAGTCAGTTTACGCAGTGGCTCATGCTCTTGACAACCTGATTAAATGTGAGGAAGGTAAAGGGCCCTTATCGAACGGGAGCTGTGTAGATACCAAACACATTCAACCATGGCAGGTGAGGAACCACCAGTTAAGTGTGACACAGTGATAACAGCAAGAATCTGTAAATAAATCCCTGTAAATTTTCTTTACTAGGTTTTGCAATATCTCAACACCGTGAATTTCACCACTGAGGAAGGGGAAAGAGTCTATTTTGACAGTAATGGAGACTCCCCAGCAAGATATGAACTTGTTCATTTACAAATGACAAACAAAGGAAGCATGGAAGGAGTAACAATCGGCATTTATGATGCTTCCCTCCCAGAGAGTCATCAGTTTATCATGAATAGCAACCCTGTTTTCTGGGGAAATGGGCTGACAGAGGTAAAGAGATTAGACTTGTGTTTTATATACTTTTTTGTGTATGTTTAACTGTAAGTATTGCTCAGATTGCACACAAATGTTATTAATAAATTGTGTTTATGTTGTGTGGGAGGTCCCTGTGTCAGTCTGCAGTAAGAGCTGTCTCCCAGGAACCCATAAGGTCCTCCAGAAAGGAAAGCCAGTCTGCTGTTATGATTGCATACCCTGTCCGGCAGGCGAGATCAGTAATTTGACAGGTCTATAACCAATATTTCATTTGCTGTTTGAAATGCCATGACATATATTATTGTTGTGAGTGTTAACCTCAAAACATCAATTTAACTCCATATTTCTCTGCATTCATTTTCATTTCACAGATTCATTACACTGTATGAAATGCCCGCCGGAGTACTGGTCCAATAAGCAGAGAGATACCTGCATCCCCAAATCAATAGAATTCTTGGCATATGATGAAATCCTGGGAACACTGTTGGCCTTATTTTCTCTGCTGGGAGTTTTTATAACTATGATCACAACGCTAGTCTTCTACTGCCACAAAGAAACCCCACTAGTACGAGCCAACAACTCTGAGCTGAGCTTCCTGCTGCTCTTCTCCTTGACTCTGTGTTTCCTGTGTTCTCTGACCTTCATCGGCCGGCCCTCCGAGTGGTCCTGCATGCTGAGACACACAGCATTCGGCATCACCTTTGTCCTCTGTATCTCTTGTGTTCTGGGGAAAACTATAGTGGTGTTAATGGCCTTCAGGGCCACACTTCCAGGCAGTAATGTGATGAAGTGGTTTGGGCCTGTACAGCAGAGACTCAGTGTTCTGGGTTTTACTCTCATACAGGTTCTGATTTGCATACTTTGGTTGACAATCAACCCTCCCTTTCCTTTCAAGAATTTGATGCTTTATAAGGACAGAATCATCTTAGAGTGCAATCTTGGCTCGGCTGTAGGGTTCTGGGTCGTATTAGGGTATATAGGTCTTCTAGCTCTATTGTGTTTTGTACTCGCTTTTTTGGCTCGCAAGCTGCCTGATAATTTTAATGATGCAAAATTTATCACCTTTAGCATGCTGATATTCTGTGCAGTATGGGTCACTTTTATCCCAGCATATGTCAGCTCTCCTGGGAAATTCACAGTAGCTGTAGAGATTTTTGCTATTCTGGCTTCCAGTTATGGACTGATTTTCAGCTTTTTTTTGCCAAAATGTTTTATAATTTTGTTTAGGCCTGAGCAAAACACTAAGAAACACATAATGGGAAAGACGCCTAATAATGACATACGTTATTAACTGTTCATAATTTATCTGTTCTCTTTGGCTTCTACTTTCAAATAAGGTGCAAGCTGTGCTTCTTTTTGTCTTTCATTTGTTCTCCATTGGATACGAATTTGTTTCACTGAATAAATCTTTAATTGAAGTTTGTTGTGTGTCGTTTTTTCAGGAATATCACTTCTCCACGACTAAAAAGTTGTAAAGTCAGAGAGCACTGTCCATAATGTAGCTTCTGACACTATAACAAAAAGCAGTGTGAAGAAAATGTTCCTTGCCTCATGAAATAAGCCAACACTGGTAAATTTTCTAACCCAACAACAACGGTATATAACTGTAGCATCAAAATTATCAGTGTGGTATACTAAAACAAGTCTGTAATTCTATAAATAGGGCTGACTGGAGACACAAAAGTAATCAAAGTAGTCATTCTAAGGACTCTTGAATGAAATATAACTGCTACAATCTAAGACTATCTTGTCATTTTTAAAATAGCATTTTTAATGTGAGAGATGTAGTTCAACAGTGGATTTATGACAAATTCAGAGTTTGCCTTTAAAATAATTTTTGATAGATATGAAAAAAGTAAGCGATCAAGAGCTATTCATAATGGACATAATTCACACAAGAAGTTATATTTGTTAATGTGCATCTCTTTTTGGACAATTCTAATGGATTTAGTGTGCAAAGGCCTTAAACACATATGTAGGCTACAATACAACAGGATGCAGGATGCACTAACAATGCTTATTCACCCCTTTTTCATTTAAACAATTGAAGCGTATGTGGGATGTCATATTAAGCATTAAGCACTTCTTGTCTACCTAATAATTTTAAATTCTCCCGTTTGTAATTAGGAGTAATCAGATAAAGGGATGGGTTCATATTAATCCAATCATTTCTTAACATAACACTAAATGCACATATGTACTTCTAAAGAGTCCCTGCAATTGAATGGAAAAGTGGTTTTGAATGAAATACGACTTAACCAGTGGTTAGAGTTTGAGTTTTACCTTAGTCTAATAGCCATAACTGCTACAAAAAATGCAAGCACTAAATGACAGCCCTTATTTCAGAACAAATGTTTATGAATAGTGTATTAATTCTGTAAGTAAGAAACTTTCTGATAGCATAACCACAAAACGGTTCTGATAAGGTTCAGTGAAGCAGCATAGCCTCAGATTTCCCCCTGACATTTATGAAAAAATATTTGCACTGACACTGGTACTCTAAAGTTCAAAAATACAATGATGCAATACATCACAAATAAAGATTTCATGTGTGCATAGACAAAAACAACTTGGAAGAAAAACAGTTAAAGATAAATAAGTCCCCATGTGTTGTAAGCATGACTTCATTACCCAGTGGCTCGATCCCAGTGGGAACGCTGCAGCGGGGCCTCAAAACACAGACACAAGAGATTAAACATTGCAGATTGCTCCATCCTTTTACGTAACAACAAGAAGAGCAGGTGGTACATTGCTTCAAGCGGCAAAAATAGCATCTATATTAATTAACATATTTGTCACAACATGTCAATGTAACACTTCCAGTCAATTAAGGGTTTGTTTTGATCGCTCCCTTCCATGCTTTTTTCCCCCTCTGGGTCTGACCTCAGGTCTGCAGTACAGTGCCATTGTTTGTCTTTAATTAAATAACAAAATGTGTTAAAATAAAGAATATATCAATAAGAATAATACAATGTATTTGTATGTATATACAAATGTATTTTCTTTTCAGTTAGAGAGCTCTTGGAGACCATGAACGCCTTAAATCTCTTGCCAATTGCCCATAGATATTGGGGGGCCCACAATATGTGTCAAAATCCAGCTGCTGTCTGTAGGGGCTTAACAAAATATGTATTATTATGAAATGTCAATCTGAAATTTGAGAAAGATAGATATAGCCCCAACTAATGTATTGTAGAATATGTCCTGTATAGTTTGATTGTGTTGCTACCATGTGCCAGGCTCCATAACACCACATAAGGAACACTTAACCCTCAACCCACCGACTGGGGTACCCACAGACAACAGAGGTGAATCTTTGGCATATGTCACAGGTCATGGTTTCAGCACGGCAATAGTAAATAATCATGTTGATAACCTGATGAAACTAATGTGATGTGTCTATGAACAGTTCCATTGCAGCTACTCAGTATCATATTTTACAAAGGAATGAATAACAAATATTATATTAAAATACAGTGTAGTTATTGCATACTGATTGTTGTACACCACACCCAGTTTTTCTCTGTCCCAGGAGGGACTGCCTTCATTTGTACGATACCCTAAAGCAGCAGGTCCATGGACAGGAGCACGGACATGAACTGGGTTGAAATGGCCTGGGCAAGGTATATAGAGTGGCACAGGGCAGAGTTAGAGGCCAGTCTGCAGAGCACAGTAATGCCTCCACTAAAGCTGGTCCTCCTGGTTCTTCAGGAGGGAGATGCCGGTCCGGGATGCAGGAGAGTGAGCTGGAGGCTGGAGACAGGTGGCATTTTAACCTTTCACATGGGACACATAGGCAATGTGCCCACATTTCAGAACTTACCCAAACCTCCAACATGCCTGGAATAAGTATGTGTTTTTCATTTTGTTCAGTTATGTGCTTTATTTTTCAATACATTTTGTGCAAATCAAATATTATGTTTTTTACAAATGCGTGAACAACCACAACATCAGCTATAACATACACAGTATAATTCCTGTGGAATGACAAGATTTAAGAAGTCTGCTGTTCTAGATTTAGTCAGTGGTTAGAGGTAGTTCATAGATGAGAGGAAGAAAACACTGACATTGCACTTGCTGTACTGAGCCACTCTAGCTCCACACCCATGGATACAAATGGCAAAAAATGTTGTGTAAAATTGTGCAAAAGCCCATATGTGAACATGTTTTTCAAACACTGGCATTTAGGTTTTTGTGATGTTGTATACTGTATGTCTATTCTTGATTTAAAATAGATTAGACTAGATTAACTTCTCTGATCCTTTAAATTTTAGTATATAAGCCTTTTCTACACAATTAACGTGCAAAGAACAAATTATTCTCTTTTGTACAGCTCAGCCACTGTGTAACCTGTGCATTTCTCAGCAACAGAGAAGGTTTCTCTTCCTTGTTCTGACCTATTGTCAATGACCTCCACCACAGTAGAGCCCTGGCAAGGCTGGTCAAGCACTTCAGCTGGACGTGGGTGTCAGCAAAAAGCAGCAAAACTGACCATGGTATCAACAGGATTGCCACATTTATATAAGCTACAGAAGAAGAGGGGCTGTGTGCAAAGCATTAACAGGCATTTCACCAAACAGGTCCTCTTTGTGAGTTGACATAAGTAATTTATGTGATGCATTCCAACTTCTGAAGTCCTTGCGACCTTCATGTCTGCACAGTGAAGTTAATGTGCTGGACAGGACTGCAGATTTCTGGGGATACATGTTTGACTGCTCTCTGAGTGACACTGCAAACCCACAAACAAACCAATGCAGAGGCTTTGAGAGCCTGCAGAATGTTGAATCATATTTTGCATATATTTCTGAGCTGAGATTCACTGCATACGAGTCAGTTTATTCACTGATCCGCACACTCCACAATCTTGTCACATGTGAAGAGGGGAAGGACCCCTTCTTCAATAGTACTAAATACACTGAAACATGGCAGCTGAGGAAGAGAACACAAAGGTTATTGATCTTTTAAAATCACTGATTTGTTTATGTTCCGTGAAATTCAGATGTTATTTGAAATTACAAAGTATTACAAAAAACCCCTGCTGTTTATAAGTCCTTTTAAGTCCTGTCCTTTACAGGTGCTACAATATTTACAGACTGTGAACTTCACAACAAATCAGGGGGAAAGAGTGACTTTTGACCAGAATGGAAATTCACCTGCAAGTTATGAACTAAATATTTAATCTAGTGTGGAGAGAAGAAAGTCATATGATGCATGTAAATATTGATTTGTTCCCACATTTCTGGGTTGTCAGTCACAACAACATACTGCATAACATTTCATAAACAACTACAATAAAGTGCTGGAAAAAAAGTTTATAACTTGACTGAATGTTTCTTAGAAAAAGTAAGAGTAATAAAATAAAAAAGTGAACACACTGTAGGTCCCATACAACTCCACATATTCATGCACCAGATGACAGTGCCTGTGTGCAGTGAGAGGGCCCCTCTCCCCCCAGAAAACACAAAAGAGGCCCTGCAGAAAAAGAATGTCTGTTTACTGTTATGACTGTATTCAATGTGCAGAGAGTGAAATCAGCAACAGGGATCATGGGGATCATTTTAACATTCTTTTATTTGATGGGAGCAATTTGACAACTATAAAGCATTTATGTTCTTTGCCAACAACTGTCAACAACTCTGAGCTGAACAACTCTCCTGCTGCTCTTCTCCTTGACTCTGTGTTTCCTGTGTTCTCTGACCTTCATCGGCCGGCCCTCTGAGCGGTCCTGCATGCTGCGACACACAGGATACAGCATCACCTTTGTCCTCTGCATAATTATAACAGAAGACCAACATACAATTCTAATGTTTAGCTCTACACCAGTACACATGTACAATGTGTATGCATGAACATTATGATCATCAACAGTGTCCCTCATTATTACATGTTCGAATAGAAACACGAAATCATTTCCACAAAGTAGCAGATTTTACATCAACATTGTATAAAATTTTTGGTTTTCACTGTAAATCGAAACAGATAATGCTTTCTACATCTTTCAACAGGCTTAAATTGGCTCAGAGAGATTATTGTAGAAAGGTTTAGGCTACTGTATTTTTAGCAGCTTTTCAGAGTTATTTGTTAATGCATCATTAAAGTAGGTCTACATAACATAGAAGCATACACTTTTTTCAAGGTTTTGCACAATTTATAATAATGATTTATTTCATTACAAAAGTCTGAAAAGACACAAAAGTATGATTTTGACAAGGTTACAAAGTTTGTAATCTGCCAATGGTCTCAAGGGCAAAGGTGAATTACCTGTGTAAAGTCTACAATGTGGCACAAGCAGACCCATGTGCATGTCTGCGCCTGCCTCCACACCTGTATTATCAGCACTTACAATGATTTGATAAAGTTGTGATATAATAAGGATTTATGTTCTCTTGTCATAATGGGCAAACCCCAGATGTAACTCAATATATTGATTAATAACTCTATTATCTACATCTGTGCTTTTCCTACCGTAGCATGTCATGGAAATTTACCAACTGGCTACACTCAAAATGAGCAGACACTGAAAATTTTGTCAGTATTTAATTTTCTCCTTCTGACCACAGTCCTGACCTTCCAAATAGCTAGCTGGCTACTTGGCTATGTGGTAGCAATAGACTGAACAAAATAAAATACACATATACATCTATAGATAGTTCAGCCCACTCCTTCTTCTTGTAGAGATAATTTCACAACAATAAAGATAAATGGAGAGTGCTCAGCCTTTTTTTCAGTTTGTTTTCTTCATACATCACTATCAGCAACAAGTTACAGTCATAAATTGTGGCAAACTATTTCTAGCTTAATATATAGCTGTTATACACTTAACAGCTATACACATGCACTCACTGTTTGGCGCTGGTGTCCAGAATCATCCCCAAGAATCTAAAGGCTTTAACCAAAACAATTTCAGTAAACACTGATTTACAATTGATCGTTACTGAGAAGCGGGTCCCATGTGTATTCTTGTCAGATTTATTCTTCATGCCTGACATCCTTCAGGTCCTCCAAAAAAAAAAAAAAAATATTTGCATGAACCTCTGATGATGGCCCATGAAGTTGCCTCCTACGCCTGAGTGGTATACAGGAAGCTATAAAACACATCCTTCCAAGGATCCTGACTGTGCCAAAGGCTAGGATCTGAGATGACAACAGTCGCATTTGTCTTTTTAACACTGTGCATTTGGATTGTGTCATCTGGCACATGGCTCAGTCTGGACCAGTGTACTGAGCCCAGTCAGTATGGGCATCATGAAGAGACAAAGGGCTTCAGCTCAGGCGTATCATATAAAAACGCCGTTATACATGACAAAACAGAACTGACAGTGACATGTGAGAGGTGAGTAAACTGTTGGTAAATTACAGTGATTTCTGTTTTCTTCATTTCTTCAACTTGTTGCTCATTAAGGGATTTTGTTTTTTCTGTCAAGGACATGGATACACCAGTGTGGTTTCCCACGAATTCATCAGCGATTAGCTTGTAATTTAATGATTTCCTCAGTGAGAAACCAAGCTGAATTAAGGGGGCCTAAACACCGTATTGAGATACTCCTCAAAAGACAATTAGACAATCTCTAGAGAAGCTGTTTGGAGTTAATTACAATTTCCAAGTCAATTTACTGTAATTGTACACAAAGTACAACAGTCTCTTTGGGTTATTATGCTTTAAAAATTGCACTGTTAGATTTTAAGTTTTTGTTTTACCAACATCTCACCATTTTTTTCTGCTTAAATGTCACTTTAGCTAATGACTGGCTATAAATGGCAACCCATTGTGTGATTAATGCAATACATGCCAGTAGTAGGGGGGGGGGGGGGTCACATAATGTTATCATTAATTGATGTTTTTGCCTTTTTTCCTACCTGTTTAGATCTCCTGTAATGAGTGTTGCCTTGGAGAGGATTTTCTTTCCTAGTGTGACACTGAACTGCATGATCTTTAATGGTTGTGTGAACCTGTTGCAAAGAATGAAGGAGACTGTGGATGGAGAGAAGCAACACACACATGTGTACAAGTGTAAATTCCAGCAGTTGTTGGAATTTTTCCAATGTAAGACCATCCGTCTTCTACTTGAGATAGAGGTGAGCGCCAGGAGTAGATATAAAGAGGAATATAGAGGAATCATATTCCTCATAAGGCATATTAAATGAAATCTGAATCTAGAGCAGTACACTCATTGTTCATCTGTCATTGTTCTTCATACAGATAAAGACTGATAATCCCAGCACACATTTGAGTCACCAAAGTCCTTCATCTGTTCTGAGATCGGTGGCTCATTGCTCCCACATCGTTGCCCTTTTACTAGTGGGCCACTGGAAAGCAATGGATTGTGTCTGTACCTGCATGGCATGCAACCATGAGGTCAAAACCTTGCAAAGCTTTTTGCACAGGGAACTTGGACCTGTAGTTTCAGAATATGTGGTCTGCATCTTGTCTGAGAGCCTGATATCCTCAAAAAAATCAAAAAAGGCTCATGTCAGAATCTGCCACATGCAGGTTGGTATACATACCTATGGTATTTCTATACATTGTCTTAATGCTGCCTCTGACTCTCAGCAGCACTGTGTGTCACAGTACAGATATAGATATAGATATAGATTTTGGGTGGCTAACTCAGTGAATTTATATACAGTGAAGTAAATACTGTATTCTGTAATGTTTATATTATACAGAATACTATTTATTCTCATATCGCCCAGCCATACTTGCATGAATGTGTGGTGTGTGCAGTAACTTTTGATATCTTGTCAGCAGATGCTATCAAACTTCTGTGCACCACGCTGTCCAAAAAAAGATTTTCTAAGAGAAGCAGGTAAGATTAAAAACACAAAGCATTTCATTACAGGAAAAGCATGCTTTAATTTCCATAAAAGGTTCCATAATTGAAAAGTTTTTTCCTCAGATGACACCAAATGTGTTGTTGACACAGGCTGGGTGGAGAGAGTGCGGCCTGCAGACACCAGCAAATGGCTTGCAAGATTCTTTCTGGCTGCTGTGTTACTGCTTGGAATCTACGTGACAAGAATAAAAATATCACCAAACAGAGTCAATCCTGCTCCTGGTAATAACTCCACAATGGTGATACTTTTTACCATGACATTGCAGTGTTTTTCTCTATCCTCTGAGTGGTCCAGCATAGCTGTCGGGTTCTCTTTTGCCGTCTGCTTCTTTTGTGCTCTGGGAAGAACCGTACATGTGTTAATTGTCTGCAGAGCAGCTCATACTGTCGTGAAACTAGTTTGTACCACACAGCAGCAGCGTAGGGCTCTGCATGTCACTATGCTGTTCATCTGGTTGACTTTCAGCCCTCCTTTTCCAAATAAGAATGTAAAACAGTGGTTTGAAGACATACTTGTTGAGGGAGATGTGGGGTCAACATTAAGATCCTTAACTATGTTAGGGCAGATAGAGCTACTGGCTAGCATGTACAATGTGTGTGTCTTACTTTCCAGTTACCTAGCTAAACTGAATTTTTTGAGTGTGCTCTTAAATGTACAACTGGCAACGCTACAGAATCCGAGGGCACCGGCAGAGTATGTAATGGTTATTAAGATCAACAGGTTGATTTAAACATGCCATGCTGTATCTTAAGTTAAATATGACGTGAAGATTCAGAAACATGTAGATACAAGAATCTGAAATTTACTAGATTATTATGTTTTTCCCTTATTTTCAGCCTCTAAACCTGCTTTACCAGCCCAGTGTCTTTACAGGAGCATTTTAGCTTGAAACATATTTATTTTGGTGATCTCAGTCCAATTGTTGCATTCCCAAAAAAGAAACACCATCAAAGAAAACAAAACCAAGCAAATAAAAAAATTTGTGTAAGAATGAAATACCATTAACATCCTCAGCAGCTGAGGCAATGAATATAAAATCTTTAACATTATTTCATTTATTTTATGTGAAGATAGCCCTCTAAAATGATCAACGTTCATGACAGTTGGTTGTAATGCTATTTTATACAATATTTTTGAGTGCAAGAAACATTTGTGCATTGTTTTTATAAATTATATTAAATCTTTTTTTCATTGAAATGCCTCCTGTGTGTTAATTTATAGTAATCTCGAATTATGTCATATGTAAAACACTAAGCATACTCTATGTGACTACAGCCCGTATGTCTTTCTTTCCAGGGTTTTATTTTCTGTTAAGGGATGCTATCTTCTTTTCTGTCTAAATGTCTTGTGCTGCATCTGCTCTATGATATGCTGTACTGCAACAAAAAAATAGAAAAAATAAAATGAAATGATTGAAATTAATTCAATCATTCAATTCCCCAATTCCATCAGCATTTTTAGGGCTAATCTTGGTGGTCAAGTAATATTACAAAGTTTGCCAAGAAGGAGCAAAATTTGATGCAAACGTCTTTTTGATTCAAAATTAATCCTAAATCATGTTTCTTCTAACTCAAACTAGTCACTAAAATCAGATCTTTTTTTTACTATTTGCTAATTTACCGAAAGTTGCTCATGCTTTCTTCTATTCTCGGCTTGATTATTGTAAGCACGCTTATTTTACAGCCTGAGCTCCCTCCACCATCTCTAGTTGATACAAAACACTGTTGTTCCTCTCATTACCTGGACAAAGACGTCATCACCCCTTCCCTCACCCCCTTACATTGGCTCCCTGTGAGATTCTTAATTGATCCTAAGATGTTTTGGGTTAGTATCAAACTCTTATCAGGCCTCAATTCTAAATATATTTCTGATGTACTTATCCGGTATGTGCCCTCTCGACCGGACAGAGCGCTGCTAGTTACTCACAGCACCCAGTCTGTGACAGAGGGGAATCATGTTTTTGCAATGAACTCTTGTGCAAAGCACTTTGTAACATTATTAAGAAAAGTGCTATATGGAGTTTGTTAAAGTTTTATAGAGACCTTTGATAACTTTTCATCGTTGATGTCCCGTTACATCCCCTGTAAATCACCAAAACTGCGTGAAAAATCCAATATGGCCGACTTCCTGTTTGGTTTAGATCATCCCTCCAAGAGACTTTTTTGTTCGTCTTGAAGAGATACATGAACCCTCCGAATTTCGTACATGTACATAAAACGCAGTTCCGGGGCTTGAAATTAGGGGGCGCTACAGAGCCATTTTGCCACGCCCATTTGCGAAACCTATAAAATATGTAATTTTTCACCACGACTGATGCGTGTGCAAATTTTCGTGAGTTTTCGTGCATGTTTAGGCCCCCAAATTAGCAACTCTTTGTGTGGAAGAAGAAGAATAATTCCTTGCATTTCAACTATGTTTTCGGCTCCCTGGTTGCCTGGTTTCTTACATTTCACGTATTTTTTCAACCCCTTCCTGCTCGGGGCCTATGGGGTCCGTACACCTCTTGGTTCTTGGGTACTGACATGTTTCCTCCCTTGCATGTCTTGCATCCACGAATTTCAATAGGGTCCTCGCACCGCTTGGTGCTCGGGCCCTAATAAAAGAAAAAAATTTAAACCCTTTTTAAAAGATATTTTAAGCATTTTTACATTTCAATCAGAATTCAAATAATCACAATAAACTATTAATCATGATAAACTATATATATTCTGTGTTATGTAATTCTAATTAAATACCGTCTATAAGTCTATAACTATTTTGAAACATTCAAGACAGACTTGTTTTATTTCACCTGAAAAGAACTGTTTTCCACATGCAATTTTATTATATGAATTTTGCAGCAAAATTAAATAAATACCCTATAGCAGATAATATCTTTGTTAGGCTCACAGTGACGTTCATGGAGATGGTGTTTCATTTTTAATTAATTAATTGATAGGTGTTGTTATTTACCTGTTTGGTGCACTAATAAACTGGTTGCTTATACAATCCAGTTTATTAAAAATCATGTATTATTAGTTGGATTATATTATTACGTGCCACATCTGACTCATTATATGAAGATCAAACAATCTCTCACAAGTCTGTGACAGTTAAAGAAAAGCTAATCAAGTACAAGATTATATGGCACATCTTAGCATCTCATACAGAACTTATACTGGTTATATCATATTCAAAATGTACCAATTGCTGGTTAGCTACAGTCTACTTTGAAGATTGCTGAAGACAATAAACTGAGAGGAACTTTCATTGTTTTATAGTCTCCACATTTACAGAGATCCTGTACCAGTGAAGTCTAACAATGTACAGTACAGCATGCTCCCACAGCATATTCAATACTTCTCTATCTTAGAGGAACTTTTTTTTTTTTTTCAGAGAACAGGTAAGTCAGGCCCCTTGTTTTCCACATGTCAATCAGCAGGATCATGAGAATTGTGAGTGAGCTCACATTGGCTGGTGATGTAGCTCTTATGGTAGAAGAAAAGCAATAAAGGTCAGCTCCCAGGTTAGAACTGCTTCAGTGAAGGGGAGGGAGGCTCGTAATGGGTTGGATCACTATTATCTTGTTTTCTCTGCTGGTAACGATCAAGTCAGAGAACCAAACATGCAAAGTGATAGGGCAGACAGGGTTCATGGAATTTTCTAAAGAAGGTGATCTTTACATAGGAGGGGTTTTCTCTATCACTAGTACGCGCAAACTGATAGATAAAGGGTACCAGGCACTTCCGCATACATACTGCATAAAGTAAGTGACTGTACCTGAAATATGCTGAAACTGTCTGTGATTATGTGAAAATGTATTATGTGCCAATCTGATGTGTTTCAAAATGATCTGGTGCAATAACCGTTATCTTTAACATTTGACATTTGCAGGTTAAATGACAGGGAAATGAAATTTGCCCGGACTGTGATGTTTACTGTTGACGAGATCAACAGAGATACTAAGCTTCTTCCTGGAGTGAGTCTGGGCTACAGGCTGTACAATGGCTGTGGGAGTGAAAACCTGATACGAGCTGCTGTAGAAGCTGTAAATGAGGAAGATTCAAAGACCTGCAGTGGTCAGATCCAGGCTCTCTTAGGCCATTCATCCTCTGGAGTGAGTGAAGACATAAACCTTATACTAAGCCCGTTATCCATTCCGCAGGTGAGAGGAAATGGTTGGGGAATAACTACAAACTGTCTAGATTTCATATCAGTAATTGTTTCTTGTCTTTTATGTTTCAGCTTTTAAAAACATAGAGATTTATTGTGCTTAGCATATTTGTTTTGTTTCTTTGAAGGTAAGCCATCTTTCAACCTGTGCTTGTTTGAGTGACAAAAGACTGTACCCCACGTTCTTCAGAACTGTGCCAAGTGACCGCTTCCAAATCATCGGTCTGGTTCAGCTTATGAAATACTTTGACTGGCGCTGGGTGGGGATTATCTATGCTCCGGGGTTGTACTCACGGCAAGGCACAACTAAATTCATTGAGGAAGCGGAGAAAGAGGGCATATGTGTTGAGTACAATTTACCTTATTCTAAGTCATCTGAAGAAAAGCTGACTAAGACACTAAGGGAATCTTCGTCAAAGGTGGTCCTGCTGTTTGTGTCCTTGTCTCAAACCAAATCATTCCTGTCAGCAATGGATAATTATAACATAACCGGAAAGCAGTGGCTTGGCAGTGAGTCCTGGATCACACAAGCGGACCTGGCTTCTGTCAAGAGAAAAAACATTTTACAGGGAGCAATTGGCTTCGCTCTCCCTGAGGCATCCATACCAGGTCTTGGTGAATTCTTATTCAGCTTAAAACCTTCAGATGAGCCACAGAGTGCTTTAATTAAAGCTGTCTGGGAGAAGTTGTTTGACTGCAGCTTCTCTCCGTCAAATACCTCCACCATGTGCACTGGCACAGAGGACCTGAGGACAGTCTCCAGTCACTACACTGATGTGACACATTTCAGGGCTGAGAATAATGTGTACAAAGCCGTGTACTTGGTGGCGTATGCCCTTCATGCACTACTGCAGTGTAAAAATGGCTCAAATCCCACCACGGGAAAACCCTGTGTGAACAAGAATGAAGTCCAGCCTAAGCTAGTAAGTTCTGGTGCATTTATTCAGGCATGGTATACTTGGCATTTTGTATTCCTATTTTCTGTGGTTCATGCAAAATATAAAATGTCATGTAAATACTAATTCAGGGTATCATTTACATACTTAACATCTTTATCATTTCTCGTTTGCTTGCAAAGCATATGTGTACTAAAATGTGCCAACTTACTCTGTATAGGTGTTGGAACACATTAGGTATGTGAACTTCACGACACCGAACGGGGCCAAGGTTTTCTTTGATGAAAATGGAGACTCAGTTGCCCAGTATGACCTAGTGAACTGGAAGATGAAAGAGGATGGCTCTGTTGAAATTGTAAATATCGGCCAATTTGATACCTCCTTTCCAGAGGGAAAAAAATTCAAACTAAAAGACAACGCCAAAATAGTTTGGGGAGGAAACAGTAATGAGGTAAAGGAAGGATGCATGTGTAACCCAGCTTATCTGAGTGGAGAGATCAGTGGAGGAAATTTGTAAACATTACAATGTCAATGCCATGGGAAATATTTTGTTGCATTGTCGAATTTTTACCAGCTGTGTTTTGTCTGATCAGGTGCCGAGGTCTGTGTGCAGAGAACCGTGTCCACCAGGGACTCGGAAGGCCATTAACAAGTTGAAGCCTGTGTGCTGCTTCGACTGCTTTGAATGTCCAGAGGGAACAATAAGTAATCAGACAGGTTGGTAAGAATTTCAAAATTGAATTCATGTGTATAGTAGCAGGTGATAAATGAAAAAAAAACCTGAAAGAATGATTAAAAAAATGTTTGATTGTATTTTATTTTCATGTATTGATTATATTTCTTAATCAGTAAACTTCTTTTACAGATTCTCCAGACTGTTTGATCTGTCCACCTGAATTGTGGCCAAATGAAAAGAAAGATCAGTGTCTTCCAAAACCTACTGAATACCTTTCCTACAAAGAGATCATGGGGGCACTTTTAACTGGACTTGGCTGTGTTGGCGTATTTTTATCTCTCCTGACATCAATAATTTTTTTGACCCATAAAGAGACACCCATTGTAAAAGCCAACAACTCTGAGCTGAGCTTTCTGCTGCTCTTCTCATTAAAACTGTGTTTCCTGTGTTCCCTGACCTTCATCGGCCGGCCCTCTGAGTGGTCCTGCATGCTGAGACACACAGCATTCGGCATCACCTTTGTCCTCTGTATCTCTTGTGTTCTGGGGAAAACTATAGTGGTGTTAATGGCCTTCAGGGCCACACTTCCAGGCACTACTGTGATGAAATGGTTTGGTCCTACACAACAGAGGCTCAGTGTTTTAACTTTCACCCTCATTCAGGTTGTAATTTGCATACTTTGGCTGACAATCAACCCTCCATTCCCAAAGAGGAATATGAAGTACTATAAAGAAAAGATTATCCTAGAATGTGCCCTGGGTTCAGCTGTCGGATTCTGGGCTGTGCTGGGTTATATTGGACTTCTTGCCCTCTTGTGTTTTATTCTTGCTTTTCTTGCTAGAAAGCTGCCAGACAGCTTTAATGAAGCCAAACTAATCACGTTCAGCATGCTGATATTCTGTGCAGTCTGGGTCACTTTTATCCCAGCATATGTCAGCTCCCCTGGGAAATTCACTGTAGCCGTTGAGATATTTGCTATTCTGGCTTCCAGTTTTGGTTTGCTGGTCTGCATTTTCTTCCCAAAATGTTATATTATTATCTTTAGGCCAGAACAAAACTCAAAGAAACATCTGATGGGAAAAATACCAGCAAGAACTCTTTAATCATTCAACTCCAGTCATTCAAAGTGCTTTGTTTGTAATTGCTTTTTATTAATATAAAGTTTGCTTCTGTGTAAGATTTATTAATGACATTCAACCTAATTTTCAATTTGCAACTGTTTAGTGTGGTAACTTAAGTGTATTATAAAAGTAAACAAAATAGGGAACACATAATATTCTCCCCGCTATCATCAACTGCAATCAAAGTGTCCATTGATGAGGTAGTCAATGAGAACATGTTTCTACACTGTACCACACTTGAAAGTAAGTTGAAAAAATCTAAATAAACTGAATATTGTCTCCCTGTATATGTGTAGTTATTACGTACTCTAGCACCCGTTGGTTACCTTGGACTTTCAGCATTGTCAAAAAACATTTCAGCAATTGAAAATAACAATATAATTTAGTAACAGCAAGACAACATTGAAGGAGAGGTTTATGGCTCATGTGGTTTGCTGTATAATGTCATCATACTACCCATGGTCACACACATTTGAGGAGTTATATGGTTATTGGGCCACGGTGTACCAAACCAAGATGGGATTTTTTCAGATATATATGCCCTGACATCATGACATCTTTTCAATATTGTCATATTGTTGAAGAAAATTTCAAAGACAATAAGGTTGAAATGATTCATATTTTGAGTCACTGTTCCACAAGGTGTCTGTCCAAGTGTTGCCCAGCAGATGTCACTGTGTTAACTATCAAAGACACCAAAACGAAGAACTGGTTTGAGTACAGTTCCCTCAAAATGGTTCAGTGATCTGGAAAGCTTTGTTATGACACCACTGCTGTGTACACATATAGGCAGCTGAAGCAGCCACCTATTGTACCTGGGCTTGAATGAAAACAGAAGAGTGTTCAACTCTTAAGAGATAAATTATATGTTACTTTTGACCAATCAGAAACTCAGATATGTTTTTGGCCATTCACAACTGCTATAGAACTCAAACTTCAAGTAGAAGCATATACAGCATCAATGAGAAATCTTTTGTGATAATTACTATTGGCCAAATATGAGTCATTTTACCATGAATGTTTCTAAATTAATCATGCTTTATGCATGAATTCATACGTTATACATACAGGATCCTGTATTATAAAGTTCACTATGCAGGATCATGCAATCACGAATGCATTAATCAATGATAAGTCATCACCCTTATTATAAAATGTGGCATCAGCACTCTGCCCTGACAGTTCCCATACTGAGTAAACTTTCCCCCAGGGGATACTGAAGACCACCTGTCACCTCACCTGCCACCACAAATACCTCTCACTCTAATCACCCAGCTAATCTCCTTTCTCAGGCCTCTTCCTTGTCACCTATTGACCCCACTCCTCATTACTGTGTGGATGTAGCCTTAGTACCAATCATTCCTATAGATATTATTGCATAATATTTTATTGTATATAGCCCATGAAACAGATGTGAAACATTAATGTTATGATGGCTTTTTAAGCCATTTCATAGTCAATAAAAATATGTAAAACAACACACACACACACACACACACACACACACACAAAGCTAAACTTACATTCTGTGGTGGGCTGATCCTATATTGTGTTTCTGTGTGTGTGCATATCTACTTTTGAGTAGATGTGTGTGATCACCTTTCCCTGCTGTACAAATCTTACCCATCTTAGATAGCTGTGCCCTGTGGGGAATAAAACCAAGCTTTCATGAAGAGAGCATGTCTACCTGCATCTGACGCAGTTGTTATAAGAGCTGTGAGTTCGTCTCTTTTAAAAGATGCCTGGCAAACATGCATGAGCTGCAGAGAGCTATTATCTTATCACTGTCTCTTCTCTCCCTGAACACAGTTTCTTGCTGTGAACTTTTCGGTAGGTTTGACATGCCAAGTTTGTTCAAGCAGGGAGACATAATGATCGGAGGGATTTTCCCAGTTTTCAACAAAGAGATAACTGGCACTTCTATGTTCGATACCAAGCCACCTGGAGTGAAGTGTGCAGGGTAAGTTTTGATATATCTGACTTTTCCACACTTCTACACATTCTCTCCTGTTCTTGTCTTAAAAACATATCATCGTATGTACATGTACAGCAGCAGCTCTGTTATTTACAACCTATTTAAATCACCAAAACCTTTTTAGATTTGACCTGCGACCTTTTCGGTGGACCCAAGTGATGATATTTGCAATTGAAGAAATCAACAAAGATCCTGCTCTCCTGCCAAACATATCGCTTGGCTACAGGATCCTTAACTCTTGTGCATCTCCTACAAACACTTTACGTGCTGCACTAACACTGGCTAGTAGACCAGAGGAGATTGAACTGACTTCCCCTTGTCCTCCAGCCATATCTGCCCTCATAGCAGAGTCAGGATCATCTCAGTCTTTAGCTGTGGCTGGAGCTCTCGGACCATTTCAAGTGCCAATAGTAAGAGATTTAAATGAGTGATCTGTGATATTTGATGCTTTTGTGTTGCATGTTTTGAACCATTTTTCAGACTTCTTTTGATGTTCTTTTTTATAGGTAAGCTACTTTTCAACATGTGCTTGCCTGAGTGACAGAACTAAATATCCCACGTTTTTTCGGACCATTCCCAGTGACTACTTCCAGGCAAAAGCTTTGGCAGCTCTGGTCAAACGTTTTGGTTGGCAGTGGATTGGGGCCATACAGTCAGACAATGACTATGGCAGGAATGGGATCCTGGCTTTTACTGAAGAGGTTAAAAAGCTTGGGGTTTGTATTGCATTTGTAGGGACAGTTCTACGTACGTACACTACGGATCAAATTCTGGATGTTGTGGAAATGATCAAACAGTCAACTGTCAAAACCATCCTCGCTTTTGTTCCAGAGGGTGACTTTTACCCTTTAATGAAAGAGATTGTTAAACACAACATTACAGGAATCCAGTGGATCGCCAGTGAGGCCTGGATAACAGCAGCTCGACCCTCCACACCTGAAATCTACCAAGCTTTTGGTGGAGCCCTGGGATTTGTGGTGAAGAAGATGGCTATTCCAAATCTAAAACCATTTCTTACAGGCATCAGCCCTTATACTGATCCAAGTGCAGCATTCGTAAGGGATTTCTGGGAGATTATGGTGGGCTGTACACCACGTTTACCTGGGGAATACATAGGCACTGAGGCAACCAATGAAATATGCACAGGCAATGAGACATTGCTGAATTCCCAGGATGTGTTCTTCAATGTCACACAGCTCAGAGTGTCCTATAATGTGTATAAAGCAGTTTATGCCATTGCACATGCCTTACATCAGCTGGTATTCTGCCAATCAGTTGGAGAAAAGGCAGTGAGGCCATGTTTGAATATATCAGAAATTCATCCCAAAGAGGTGAGGAAAAGTGCAAGTAAAACCCCCACTATCTGCAGAAAATCTGTATGGAGGTGATCTTGTTAATATCAACACTATTTAATGAATAATTTCTTCCTTTTCTCAGGTCACTGATCACCTACAAAGGGTGAATTTTAGGAATCAGTTTGGTGATGATGTGTTTTTTGATGTCAATGGTGATCCTCCTGCCTCTTATGATATTATTAACTGGCAGCTGATAGATGGGCAGGTGCAACATGTCACACTGGGTCATTTTGCCTCTGCTGCTAATGGTGATTATAAGCTCAGCATCCAGGAGGAAGAAATTGTGTGGAGGACAGGGAAAATGGTAATCGTAGTCTTTTTCATGTAATACGATCATGCATTTTGAACCACATGTTTTGTTGGAACTCAATATCCAGTGAATATAGCTGCTCTGTTGTTAAAACATTCAACCCTTTTTTTCTCAGGTTCCGACATCAGTGTGCTCTAATGTTTGTCCAGTAGGAACCAGGAAAGCTCAAATAAAAGGAAAACCCACCTGCTGTTTTGATTGCATCCCATGTGCTGATGGAACTATAGCCAACTCAACAGGTATCAAAAGCATTTATTCCATACCAAAGAAACATACACAATAATCCGATATGATAGCATATATTTAATCATTTAATTGTCTGTGTAGCATCCAGACAAACCTGATTCTTTCTGTTGATGTTCAACAGGTGCAGCTGACTGCACGCCCTGTCAACAAGAATACTGGTCCAATGAGAGAAAAGATGAGTGCATTCCTAAAACAGTTGAGTTCCTGACATATCATGAGCCAATGGGAATAGCTATCACTATTGTATCCCTGCTAGGGGCCCTCCTATCTCTGGCCACAATGATGGTGTTCATCTGCTACAGAGACACTCCTGTGATAAAGGCCAGCAACTCTGAGCTGAGCTGCTTTTTGTTGTTATCTCTTTTTTTGTGTTTTCTCTGTCCCCTGACGTTCATCGGCAGACCCACAGTCTGGACATGCATGCTGCGCCACACAGCTTTTGGTGTGACATTTGCACTTTGTATTTCCTGTGTCTTGGGAAAAACTATTGTTGTTGTCACAGCTTTCAAAGCCACATTTCCTGGCAACAGAATATCGGGAAAATTTGGTCCTGCCCAGCAAAGGATCATTGTTTGCTCCTGCACTTTGATTCAGATAGTGATATGTGTGTTGTGGCTTAAGTTAAACCCTCCTTTCCCAGACAAGGTTTTCAGATACAGCAATCAGAAGATCGTTTTAGAATGTAACACAGGCTCTGAGGCTGCTTTCTACGCAGTGCTGGGATACATAGGGATCCTTGCATTAATATGTTTGGTCCTGGCGTTTCTTGCAAGAAAGCTGCCAGATAACTTTAATGAAGCTAAATTTATTACATTCAGCATGCTGATATTCTGTGCTGTCTGGATCACCTTTATCCCAGCATATGTGAGCTCTCCTGGAAAATTCACTGTAGCTGTGGAAATATTTGCAATTTTGTCATCAGCGCTGGGCTTATTGATTAGCATTTTCGCACCAAAATGTTACATAATATTGCTTAAGCCCGAGAAAAATACAAAGAAACATGTCATGGGAAAAACATGACGGGAAAAAGAAAATGTGATTCCTTAATTTCAAAAGATGATGGTGGTGTTTCTTTCATATAATGCTCTGTATAAGTGCATAGTGTATGACTAAATCAAGAATTTGTATCATTTTATACAAATCTACAAAATTATAAGTCTAATATTTTATTAATAAATAAAATATCATGCTTGTGATTTCACAGCAAATAATTTTCACTGTTTGTCTGTACGTTCTGTGTAAAACACCATGGTAACTGTTAATTTATGCTGTTTACTGAAAAAAATGTATGTATGGATTTAATACACATTAATAACTGACAATTATTTCACTTTTCAGTAGCACAAACAAGTCATTGTCTTACATGTACAAAAAAAATCTCACTCTGACAATATTTGTGTTTTATTTCTGTTTAATTTCAAATAAATTACAAGCTAATTTAAAAAGTCTTTTGTATTTGATTTTTATTTTTTTGTCCTCATTGAACTGCAGCTTCATTCCCAAACTCTGCTGTGGTCTAGAACCATAGATGTGTTTTCCACTTTATTCGATATGGTATTTATTGTAAATTATGGTTATACTGATTTGCTTTATTCTGGCATGGATCTTTAATATTTCATATGACAACACAACAACATTTCATTAATTTTATCAACATGTTATGTACCATTTCATCTTTGCATCATGTTTTTCTTGCAGTTTTTTTCTGGTTTCAGAATTATGATAAAGCACTTTGGTGCAAAAATGCAAACAAGGAGACCAAAAGCTGAGGCTAAAATGGCAAATATATGGACAGCCACTGTATATTTCCCAGCTGTGCTCACATAAACTGGGATAAAAGTAATCCAAACTGCAAAGAATATCAGCATGCTGAAGGTGATGAACTTCGCCTCATTGAAATGATCAGGCAGCTTCCTGGCCAAAAAAGCCATTAGGAAGCACATGCAGGCCAGAATGCCGATGTATCCAAGAACACACCAGAAGCCAACCTCTGAGCCAGTAACACATTCAATGATTATGTTACCGCTGTAGTAATCTGTGTTGTTGTTGGCATGAGGTGGACTAATAAATAGCCAGATTAGGCAGATAATTACCTGCACAAAGGGAAAAACAGGATGTGTTGATTGGCATGGTTGACAAAATGTTGAAATAGTTGTCTCATGGAAAGTTTTTCTACCTGGACAGCTGTTCCTAAAAGCACACTGGCTCTCTGCTGGTTGGGCCCAAACCACTTCATGACATCACTTCCTGGCAGTGTGGACCTAAAAGCCATTAGGACCACTACTGTCTTGGCCAATAGGCATGAAATGCAGAGGGCAAAACTGATCCCAAACGCTGGGTACCTGATGCGGCAAAGCCAGTCTGAGGGCTCACCAATAAACAACAGGCCAACAAGGAAACAGACAGCAAGAAATACCAAGAGAAGGAAGCTCAATTCCATGTTGTTGGCCCGAACCAGTGGTGTGTCCTTGTATGTGAAGAATAAGGCGAGGATGGAGAGGGAAGCACAAGCTCCGAGGACAGATACAACACACAGCATAATGCCCATTATCTCATGATAAGACAGGAACTCAACAATCTTTGGGATGCAGAGATCTCTGGCTTTATTGGGCCATCTGTCCTCTGAGCAGCGTGAGCAGTCTAAGGAATCTGGAGAAGGAGAGAGAAGAGAACTTTTTAGTTTTGATAAGACACATTTAGATACAAGCAGGTCAGTTTTTATTTAGGTGACATAGGAGAACAGGTGATAAAAAATGGTACACAACACACCAGTCTTATTACTAACTTCTCCCTCAGCACAGGGGACACAGTCAAAACAGCAGATGGGTTCCCCTTTTCTCCTGGTGATGCGAGAACCTGGAGGACAGCTGTCACTGCATACAGACCGGCAAGCCTGAGAGGCAAAGTTCAGCCAATCTGACACTGATTTCAATCAATATCCACCAGCTTTTTGATGGTTAAACATGGTAATTATACTAAAGTGCAAATTGTTATCACAATGTTGGGTTATGTGTTTTTTCTTTGCAACATTCATATGGAATTGATGCCAGTGTAAGTAGGTTATTTTTGACAGTAATGTTTTCTCATTGCTTGCTTAACAATAAAGTATTTTGCACATTAATAAGAACAAATTGACTGATGAGTTGATCAACAGTACATACAGCAATCTAAGAGGTGAACATGGTCTCAAACCTGTTTGCAAAGAACACACCTTCTTCCCAAAAGGCCACTGAATCAAAGAGTCATTTATGACTAAGCTGCGTCCGGCAGCCAAGGAGGCATCATAGAAACCTACTTTTACCAAATGTAGGGAACCATCAGGGTTCTTTTGCCAGTTCAAGAGATCATAATAAGCAATGGGGTCACCGTTGTGATCAAAGTTGACTTTCTCTCCCAGTGCAGAAAAATTAGAACGCTTCATGTAATGAATTAGCTGAGGGACAAAGGAAAACAGGTTCTAAACACAAACTATGGTGAATTGGACTTCTCTCTCCCCATTTTTAAATTTTAAATTTTTACTTCAAAATAATGAATAACATGAACCTGCGATTAGTCTCACCTGCCAAGGTTTAAAATTCTTTGGGTCTGCACAGGTGCCATTGAGGAAAGGCCCCTGTCCGACTATGCAGTTGCTCATATCTTGCAAGGCATGGGCCACAAGATACACAGCCTTATAGACATTATAGGACACTCTCAGCTGTGTCACATCAGAATAAGGAGAGTAAACATCATTTAAATCCTCCTTCCCATTACATGGTAATCTGTCGACGTAGTTGTCATCCCCATGATAGTGGCTGTTCACTGACCCGTTCAGTCGGCAGTTAAATATCTCTTCCCAAAGCTCTGTCAAGAAAGCTGATGGATGAATATAGGATGGTCTGAGATTGGAGAGGTGTTGTTTCAGCCCTGGAATCACATCAGCTCTCTGGATGGCAAATCCTAGTGTTCCCATCAGGAGTTTTCCAAACTTTTCCCACAGTGATTTGGCAGTGGCCCAAGCCTCACTGGCAATCCACTGCAGGCCAGTTATATTCCGACGCTGGATCTCTGTCAGGATAACCTGCATCTCTGACTCACTAGAAAAGTTTATGATGACCTTGGAAGACGCAATCTAAAGAGTGAATGTAGGTATAGTTAATATTCAATGAAATCTGTGAATAATAAAAAATTTAACTTGAAGACTCATTAAGAACATTACGAGGCAATACAGTCATGCAGTCATCATGAAATGCTTTAAATTAAGATGAGAAACTGTCAGAGAGGTGTCAGATTAACTTTAATGTCAGAGGTCAGTAATTTCTCAGGACATAGTGTGTAGTGTTGCCGTTCTAAGCTTCTTCTTTTTTTAGCCTAAACTATTGATGTTATTGATGATGTGACAATGTTTAATTGTATTATTCTATAATAAATCTAAGCTAAGGCAGCAAAAGACAGTGTTCCTGAGACAAGAACAGATGTTTAGCTGTTTCAATCTTAAAGTATTTGCACACTTCATTTAGTTTAGTTTGAATAAAAATACATTTCAATTTTGTTGTCTTTGGTTAGAGATATAAATAAATCATACATACTATCAACCACTCTTTTGTTAGGCTTGTTAAGCTTCTTGAAGACTTGAAGAATTACATTCACATACTTTTTTGTCTGTTTGAAGATACAAAGATTTCATTGTCACCTGGACTACACCCTATGCCCTTGACTGTTTAGTATCACAGTGCAACTACACAAACTAAGGCCACAAATGGCCATGGAGTTGAATCAGCATCTTTCTGGAACAATCCTAATGGATGTTCATGTTGTTTTTTTAACCCTCTGTACAGTGTGTAAGAATAATTAGTTTTTTAACAAATTTGCATGGGCACCTGAATAACATCCAGAAGCTCATCTAGAGCCTGCTGATTCAGGACTACAGGGTAGAAGTGAGTGTAGGCAGCACATACACCGTACTGCACAGACTCCTGGAGGAATAGCTGGATGGCAAAACGAGCGTAATCAGACTTCACGCCGATGACTCCCACCCAGGTCCAGCCAAAATAGCTGACCAGTCTGGCGAGGGCTCTGATCTGGAAGGCATCGCTGGGCATGGTGCGCATGAATGTGGGGAACTCCCTTTGGTTACTCAGACAGCTGCAGGATGCGAAATAGCTCACCTGGTTTTATAAGTATAGTTATAGTTAACATTTTGCACACTGCAGGTCATTGAAAAGATTGTTGAACAAGCATCATATTTCACCAAACAATACCACAGTTCTTAGCAATCAGTGGTGCAGAGTTTTCCCGGCACGTGAAATGAAAAAGGAGTTTTCAGTCATGCAAGACTTGATAATGATTTCAAAATATGGACATTTGAAATGTTTTATCGATTTCTGAATGATATTTTTGTCATTGTTTTACACTGAAAGTGTGATACTAGTACATTTACTAATAAAGTGCTGTATGCTTGATATTCACTTAACAGCAACAAACTCAAACTCAAGAATTTAGTGTTAATCTATTAGTAGAGAACCTTCCTACTTCATAAACCAAATAAACCATTTAAAAAACATTGGGTTATTGGAAAATGCATTATCAGAAAGCTTAAATTGGGCAGTTGTTCTTGTTTTCACAGGATAGCAATGATTTGCAACTGTATAGCACTTCATTCATATGAAAAAGACACAACACATATGTTATAAACATTATCACACCAAAAGTGTTCAGATAGCCAGGCAGCCTCACCAGAGGAATATGGAAAGTACCCAGGCTTCTTAGTAGAGCCATAGACACCCCAGAGGCAGCATCTCCTATGATTACTGGGGACACAGTCCTTTGCACAGCTGCACAGCCTAAATCAGAACCATTGTTTCTTTCTGTACTTTTGTTTCTGTTTATACTCTCAGCTCTGGAGCTTCTCTCTGGCTGACCATTCACCAACAGCAAAGATGCTCTAAGGGACACAGGTATGTCATCACAGCTGTCACGGATGTGGAAACCCAGCTTGAGTTGTGACAGGAGGTCGCTGCGCTGGTTGATCTCTTTGATTGTGAAAATCATGGTCTGCATCCAGCGCACCGCACGAGAGCTGAAGCTGTATAGAAGTGAAAAGCAGTTCATTACACAGCACAAATAGCGTATATGCATACATTAACACAAATCCAATGAACTTAGATATACTGTGTACTACACAAGCAAGCTACTCTAAATCACAGTCAATCAGTAACTTACTACTTATGCATATTAGGTGTTGGTTTAGTGGTATATGTTAGAGGAGAAGACACAGGGCTGTAATGCAGAGGGAATAAGCCCCCTATAACTACATCTCCATCTTTGTACAGACTGTCTTTTTCCTCTTCCCCTAAGAAAACACAGTTATCCAGAGCAGCAGAGCTACATATCCCCCCAAAGAGAAAAAGTAACAAAAGAAGCTTTGCAGCGAGCATTGCCATGGCTGGCCCAGGTTTGAGGGAAAGATCTAAATATTTAAATGGATGAAGATAAAAAAAAATGGCTGCCCTTTCTTGTAATGTACAAAGTATTATGATATTTCAGGACACACCTGATTTATATACTGTTGTTATCATGCATAAATCTGAAGGGACAGCCCAGATACATTACTTGTGACATCATTTAAGGTAACACCTCATGTTCCTGGGGTAGGGTGAATACACTGGCAAAAAAATGCACTTTGTTTGTTTGATTTGTTTTATCAGTCAGTATTCGAGTTGTACTCATATAGTATAATATTGTTATATTGTAACGTAAGCACATTAAGTAGTTACAGCAGCCTGTTTTAAGAATATGACATATTGGATTATTTTTAGATTTTTTTTGTGCTGTCATATTTTTGCAATGTCGCACAGCTTCAGTCCTGTACCTTGTCTACAGTGGCTACAGCACACAGCACAACAACACAACACACACTCGCCTCGCCAGCTTGTTTCACTTCCAGTAGCCCCGCAGCTTATTTGCAGCTCTCCAGCAAGGTGAACTCACAGAGGCACAGCCTCCACCCGGCAGTGGCAGTGGCAAAAAGGGCAAAGTTAAGTACAAAGTGAAGGTTTAAAATAATTTGATTTAAGTTACATGCACAACTCAGGCTAAATAAAACAAAGAAAATCTCTGGAGAAAATAATAACAGTGAGAGACATACAGCAACATCTTTCATGTGTTTCTTAAGCACCAGCACACCGAAATAAGGCCATGACTTGTTTGTGTCAACTGGTATTAACAAATCCTTCATGCTTAAAAACTCGCTGAAAAGTTTTATAACTCTTTGTTTCTGAAAGTCATTTGGCTTACCTGACTAGATGCCTTCATTAAATGTTAGATATTAGATATTACAGTCACACCTAAGATTTCACTATGATCAGAAACAACAGATCAGAGCCAACTCTTCATCCATTATAAATGTGAAATCTTCTCTGAGTTCTTGGTACAAAACAACAGGGTGATTCTGCAACAGTTAAATATAAGTATAAAGCAATTAATAACTATCTCTCTATCTAAAATTGTTTAATCCAGAAAGGACTAGTATAACCCTTATGAAGCTAGGATTTACCACATGATTTTTCCTTTGACATATAGTATCACTGTCCTGTTACATCATTTATTTATTGTCATTCAATCTGCATTTACCTGCGTAAGCAAATTAGAGTGGAGACTGCTGATGTCCAATCAGTATCACTCATTAAGAATGAGGTCAAATATTGTATATAACTCACCTAATTCCTCACTCGTTCTCTCTCTCTCTCTTTCGCTCGCTCTCTCACTCTCTTTGGGTGTGTTTGACAATATGATGGTACTTGTCTTATTTCCTTTGCTTTACTCTGTCTGTGTCCTCACTTTAACTTATAACCCAATTTCAAGTGTCACCTCTCCAGCCAAAGTGTGCACACTTCAGAACAGCTTTCATCCAGACTTTGTGGCCGAGGGTGACTATGTCATTGGGGGCATCTTCCCCCTTCACTACAACCAGGAGATGCCAGAACTCAACTGTACCTACAGACCACCACCAGTGAAGTGCAATGGGTGAGTTTAATAGATATGGAATGGAAATCATAGTAGGAGTTGGTAACTTACTGTTACCAAGGAAATGTTGATTTTGTACCGGCATGTTGTGGAACTCCTCTTTCAAAGAATGGATTATGTGGCACACTAAATGTATAGTTTTAATGAGTATGTATATGTATGTATATGTATATATATGGAGTCAGAGATTTAGGTTTGAGAAACTTCCAGAGAGAGACACGCAAAAATACATGGTAATGCTTTATTTTACAGTTGCATAATCAACCTAACCTCATATCAAAACACTATCTCTGCCTTGGATTTTACCTTTTTACCATACGTGCTGTGTTCAATGTGTGTATCTGCTGGGCTACAGCTTTGATCCCAGGGCTTTCCGCTGGGCTCAGACTATGAGGCTGGCAGTGGAGGAAATAAACCAGAGTACAGAGTTGTTGCCCAATTTCACCCTCGGGTACAAAATCTTTGATTCATGTGCATATCCACTGACTGGCCAGAGGGCCGCTTTGGCTGTGTTGAACGGACTGAGAGAGGACGACTCTCCCATGTGCAGCGGTGCCTCTCCACTCCTCGCTGTGATTGGAGAATCCGGCTCTGCTCTTTCTATCCTGATGTCTAGAATCCTGCAGCCATTCAAAATCCCGATGGTAATGACGACTCTTTTCCTCTTCTGTAACCCCTTCGCCACAAAAACAGAAACTTGTTACCCTATAATTTGTTTTAATTTACTCTTTATTTTTACTTCTTTACACAGATCAGCTACTTTTCAACATGCACATGTCTCACAGACAGAAGAAAATACCCTAACTTCTTCAGAGTAATCCCTAATGATGACTATCAGGTGAGAGTTTAGCATCAAACTAAATAGGGTTTCAAAAATGCTGTAGCAGTAAAAAGGCATCCAAAATGTTATATTTTAGAGTTGTCTGATGTTATTCAGTGGAAAAACTTGTACCTCATTAATTCCAATTAAAACAAGTTTACAGTACAGTAATCACATAATATTAAACAGTCAGTGGATTGCCTTTTTTTCTTCAAAAGATCTGTATGTTTATACCAAGTGAGTTAGCACTCTTTTCTGTTAAAACCAGGTGAAAGCCATCGCTCAGCTGCTGGTTCGTTTTAACTGGACTTGGGTGGGCCTGGTGCGAGGAGACCGTGAATATGGGCGCTTTGCTGTGGAAGGTTTACTGAGAGAATTACAGGGTACCAAAGTGTGCATAGCATATCAACAAATTATCCCTCTGCTCTACAGTCACCAAAAGGGAATGAAGATCATGCAGGTAGATACAAACACACTCACAGACACAAAGACAGATGTCAAAGACAATTCAGTTTTATACCACTGGACTTTTTATGTCACCTCAAGACCATTTTGTAGTGGCACAGGACAGTGTCCTTGAATGCGCTGTGAGTTGAATTTTTATATTTGTGTGTCATAAAAATGAGATAATCCTGGTTAAGTTTGTTGCAGTCCTAGAGGAGAAGGGGTTATTGGCTTCCACTGTTGCCTGTCATAGTGACTTTATTGATATCACCACTAGATGTCACTACAATAATTTCACACATTTACTTTGGGTCTTGCTCATTCTGATTTTTTTTTTACCTGCTTTCTTTTTGCCTTCTCATTCTTGTTAAAAATCTTTCCTCCCTCTGCCTCTCTCTAAAGGTGATGCAAAGCTCTTCAGCAAAAGTGGTGGTGGTGTTTTCAGCTGAGGGGGAGATGACACCTTTCTTGAGGGACTATATGATGCAGAACATTACTGGTATCCAATGGGTGGCTAGTGAGGCCTGGGTCACAGCATCTGTTTTTACTGGGAGTGAGTATTACCCCTACATGGGGGGCACCATTGGGTTTGGTGTCAGAAAAGGTCACATCTCCCGACTCAGTGACTACTTGCAGACAGTAAATCCTCAGATGTATCCTAATAATCTTCTGGTCAATGAGCTGTGGGAGGCTCTGTATGGTTGCAATCCCTCTCTGTCCTCTGGCTCCCAGTTGCCTCCCTGCTCAGGACAGGAGTCCCTGTTGGACCAGCATTCAGCCTACATGAACACATCCAGCCCCAGAGTGGCCTATAATGTATATAAGGCTGTATATGCGATTGCTCATTCCCTCCACAACCTTCTTCTCTGTAAACGGAGAAGTGGACCTTTCCAAAACAACTCGTGTGCTCAAAGCAACAACATACACCCCTGGCAGGTAAACCTAATGCTCTTACTGTTTCAGTATTATATTGGAAGTATTTTTATTATCTTATTAGTATTTGAGTAATTCTCTATACTCTATATCTTTTGGTTTTCAAGCTCCAACACTACCTCCAGGAAGTGACATTTCACATTGCCGGGGAGGAAGTGAATTTTGACCTGCAGGGTGACTCCATACCTTATTATGATATCATCAATTGGCAGAGAGGAACAGGCGGGAACACTGAGTTTGTCAACGTGGGGATGTTTGATGGAACCAAACCTGCAGGAGAAGAGCTCGTGATCCAGGAGGACATGATAATGTGGGCAGGGCATCACAGTGAGGCAAGCTGCTCACACTGTGTTTTTATCTTCATCAGATGTCAGCTGTTGAAGTTCTGTAGGTTGAGGTGGGCGGAAGAAGCTGGGTCCTGATATGAGTTTCTTTATAGTTAAGTGTGAATGTACGTGTTAAGTGTGACATGTTTGTAAAATAAAAGCACCAGTAATGCTTTATTTAAATTCTGACTGCATGAAAAGTAAAAACTGGCATTTGTAACACAAAGATACAGAAGCATAAAGGCCTCTATCTTTGAGAAGTTCTTAAATGAAATCCTGAAACTGAATGTTTGGCTAATGTTGAAACAACAACAGTCAGTTGTTTCCATTTTATATGAATGCATGATGACATTTTCTTAAATAGCCTATTGACAGTTACCCAGTCTACGTGTAAGAACTACAACAAACCGCTTGGCCATTTCCTTCATGGCTATGTTTGTGACCAAATACATTATTTTAGAAACATTTAGCAATTATCCAAATTACAATTTTTCAGATAATGGACTAATCAAGTTATCAACTAATAATTTATGCTCACTTGTATCAGACTACAGAGCTGAAAGCCATTATCTGCTCCCCAGGTGCCTGTGTCTGTATGCAGTCCCAGCTGTCTTCCAGGGTCCCGGAAGGCTGTCCGTCCTGGGGAGCCTGTTTGCTGCTTTGACTGTGTACCATGTGACAGCGGCAAAATTAGCAATCAGACAAGTGAGCTGAAAACCAAACAATAAAATTTGCAACAATTCATATATGATGTGTTCTACCACAATCAGATGATATTTTAATACTGAATATTTGAATCCTCTTTTTTGACCCTCTCTCCTTTAGACTCAATAGAGTGCACACTTTGTCCTGAGGATTTCTGGTCAAACAAAGACAGAACAGCTTGTATCCCCAAGAAGGTGGAGTTCTTGGCCTATGATTCCTTGGGTATAGTCCTGACAGTGATCTCTGTGGTGGGTGCCTGCCTCACCATAGCTGTGTTTGCAGTCTTTTTCTATAACAGAAACACAGCCATCGTTCGTGTAAATAACTCTGAACTCAGCTTCTTCATCCTGTTCGCGCTGACTCTGTGTTTCCTGTGTTCCCTGGTGTTCATTGGGGAACCAACGTCTTGGTCTTGCATGCTGCGCCACACTGCCTTTAGCATCACATTTTCACTTTGCATATCCTGCATTCTGGGGAAAACTCTGGTGGTGTTGGCTGCTTTCACTGCCACCAGGCCAGGGGACAACATCATGAAGTGGCTGGGGCCCAAGCAGCAGAAGGTTATTATCTTTAGCTCTACTATGGTTCAAGTGGCCATCTGTGCCGCCTGGCTTATTGAGGCTCCCCCTTTTCCATCCCGAAATACACAATATGAGCGCTCAAAGATCATACTGGAGTGTAGTGTGGGCTCCAGCCTTGCATTCTGGTGCGTCCTGGGATATATTGGTCTACAGGCCTGTATGTGCTTTGTTTTGGCTTTTCTGGCCCGTAAGCTGCCAGGAAAATTCAACGAGGCCAAGTTCATCACTTTCACCATGCTGATCTTCTGTGCAGTGTGGCTAGCATTCATCCCTGCTTACATCAGCTCCCCTGGAAACTATGCAGATGCAGTGGAGTCCTTTGCCATCCTGGCCTCCAGCTTTGGCTTGTTGTTCTGTCTGTTTGCTCCAAAGTGTTACATTATTTTAGTGAAGCCAGAGAAGAATACAAAACAGCACCTGATGGGAAAAGAAAGAAGTTAGCATGTAACAAGTTAACCCTTTAAAAACATTTAAGATTTCTTTTCAATGTTATTTAAATCACAAATAATGATTTGTTTTGTGTATGTATTGACTGGGTGGGGACAGTTGAATGCAACTTTGCATTGAAACTGAAGTACAGTGAACAAGAAGATAAATAAGTATAATTATGAGAATCACGTCAATATATCTCTTCAAGAAATAAATGTACTTGTGAATGTTCTTTGGAGTTTCTGAGGCTGAATTTGTTCTTAGACTTTGCTTATCTTCTACTGTGTATTGATCCTTGACCCCTCTGGCCTGTGAGCTTTAGTTTTTGATTGATCCAAGGGCAGTGGGTTTAGGGTGACCTGAGCTAGGGTGATCAATTCCCAGCCTGTGTCCACTTTATTTTGTTTTCTATTAAGTGTTAAACTGAGTAGTTTTGGACTATTCCTATTAAAGTATTATAATTTGTCATATCCTTTCTTGTCAACAGGTATTAATTTAGAACCATGTCTGTGTCTGGTAGAAGAGGATAGCTACTGGAGATACTGTCTGTATGAAACAGAAGCCCAATCCTAATTCTGTTTTGTTTGAAAAATGATTGACAAACTTCCTTTGTGCCATCGAGCCTTCATTTTCTTGGGAGACAGAATTATACTGTGAAAGCAAGGTTTATAGGGAACCACTCTTAACTCCGGCCCAAATTAGCCCAAAGCCCAAAGCGAGTGCGTTCCACATCATTTTTTACTTCTCGTGCAGTATTTACCATGATGCTGTGCTTCACATAGCTTTCTATAATAACACAACAGCTTTCAAACTTCTCTCTTAATCTATCATTTTCTTCATTTCCAAACTAACTTCAGAAACCTAACTGTGCCTAGTGGATTGCTGGTGTGTGACTAGTGTGATGTGCCAGTGAATTGACCAAAATTAGAATTTTGTGTGGGTCTGACTCTATATTGTATGTGTGTGTGTTTGTGTGTTTGTGTGTGTGTGCAAGTTAGTGTACATTGTATGTGCAATCAACTTTCCCTGTTTTACTTGTTGATCATGTCAGATTGCAAAATCCTCGGGGAAATAAATCCACCTTCATGAAGAGAGCATGTGTACCTGCATCTGAAGCAGTTGTTATAAGAGTGTGTCTTCATCTCTTGTGAAAGATGCCTGGCAAACATGCATGAGCTGCAGAGAGCTATTATCTTATCACTGTCTCTTCTCTCCCTGAACACAGTTTCTTGCTGTGAACTTTTCGGAAGGTTTGACATGCCAAGTTTGTTCAAGCAGGGAGACATAATGATCGGAGGGATTTTCCCAGTTTTCAACAAAGACATAAGTCGCCCTTTTACATTTGAGAGCGAGCCAACTGGAGTGAAGTGTGCACGGTAAGTTTAAATATAACTGACTTTGATATATCTGACTTTTCCACACTTTACACATTCTCTCCTGTTCTTGTCTTAAAAACATATCATCGTATGTACATGTACAGCAGCAGCACTGTTATTTACAACCTATTTAAATCACCAAAACCTTTTTAGATATGACCTGCGAGCTTTTCGATGGACCCAAGTGATGATATTTGCAATTGAAGAAATCAACAAAGATCCTGCTCTCCTGCCAAACATATCTCTTGGCTACAGGATCCTTAATTCTTGTGCATCTCCTACAAACACTTTACGTGCTGCACTAACACTGGCTAGTAGACCAGAGGAGATTGAACTGACTTCCCCTTGTCCTCCAGCCATATCTGCCCTCATAGCAGAGGCAGGATCATCTCAGTCTTTAGCTGTGGCTGGAGCTCTCGGACCATTTCAAGTGCCAATAGTAAGAGATTTAAATGAGTGATCTGTGATATTTGATGCTTTTTTAGTTCAATTTTTGTGCCATTTTTTCAGGTAGAATTCAAAATATATCTAAATGGCAGGTGTAAGTTGTTTGCCCATTTGTGCCCATTACTCAAGCATGTCATCTTATGAAATATTAGAAGTCTGCCGCTGGTGATGAAAAGTGAACTGGGACATCAGGTCCTTTTTTCTAAGGGGAACCAATAAGTCAGCAACCGCTCAGCTAATAAGACATATTTTTATGATACATTTTATAATCAATCCAAAAATGTATTATTTTTGACATTAATGATATGTGAAATCAATATGAACTAAAAACCCTCTATATACCTCCTCATTTTCAAGGGTGGATCAGGAGTTCAGTTATCATTGTATGGGTGATCATCGCATGGACACAATTTAGGAAGTAAATTAGCCATATGCATTATTTTATCAGGATAATCTTGCCAGCAGGAGTTTAAGGAGCACATAAACACACAGACAGCAGTTCTGATGCCACAGTTCTGAAGTCGTTGGCCATAAGTTCACGAGTTAAATGATAAATAAATACAAGTGTATGTTTCTGAATTAGTTTGAAGATAATGTGAATGTTGAAGCATTGCTGTGTTTTTGTCATAAAACACCATTTTATTAGCTGCAGAATGTGTAATCCAAACCAACACACTGAAATAAGGACAAAGCCAGAACAAAGTCATGAAAGGATTAAATTAGATGTCTTATTGCATTAGTGATCTGTGATATTTGATGCTTTTGTGTTGCATGTTTTGAAGCATTTTTCAGACTTCTTTTGATGTTCTTTTTTATAGGTAAGCTACTTTTCAACATGTGCTTGCCTGAGTGACAGAACTAAATATCCCACGTTTTTTCGGACCATTCCCAGTGACTACTTCCAGGCAAAAGCTTTGGCAGCTCTGGTCAAACGTTTTGGTTGGCAGTGGATTGGGGCCATACAGTCAGACAATGACTATAGCAGGAATGGGATCCTGGCTTTTACTGAAGAGGTTAAAAAGCTTGGGGTTTGTATTGCATTTGTAGGGACAGTTCTACGTACGTACACTACGGATCAAATTCTGGATGTTGTGGAAATTATCAAACAGTCAACTGTCAAAGTCATCCTCGCTTTTCTTCCAGAGGGTGACTTTTACCCTTTAATGAAAGAGATTGTTAAACAGAACATTACAGGAATCCAGTGGATCGCCAGTGAGGCCTGGATAACAGCACCTCGACCCTCCACACCTGAAATCTACCAAGCTTTTGGTGGAGCCCTGGGATTTGTGGTGAAGAAGATGGCTATTCCAAATCTAAAACCATTTCTTACAGGCATCAGCCCTTATACTGATCCAAGTGCAGCATTCGTAAAGGATTTCTGGGAGATTATGGTGGGCTGTATACCACGTTTACCTGGGGAATACATAGGCACTGAGGCAACCAATGAAATATGCACAGGCAATGAGACATTACTGAATTCCCAGGATGTGTTCTTCAATGTCACACAGCTCAGAGTGTCCTATAATGTGTATAAAGCAGCTTATGCCATTGCACATGCCTTACATCAGCTGGTATTCTGCCAATCAGTTGGAGAAAAGGCAGTGAGGCCATGTTTGAATATATCAGAAATTCATCCCAAAGAGGTGAGGAAAAGTGCAAGTAAAACCCCCACTATCTGCAGAAAATCTGTATGGAGGTGATCTTGTTAATATGAACACTATTTAATGAATAATTTCTTCCTTTTCTCAGGTCACTGATCACCTACAAAGGGTGAATTTTAGGAATCAGTTTGGTGATGATGTGTTTTTTGATGTCAATGGTGATCCTCCTGCCTCTTATGATATTATTAACTGGCAGCTGATAGATGGGCAGGTGCAACATGTCACACTGGGTCATTTTGCCTCTGCTGCTAATGGTGATTATAAGCTCAGCATCCAGGAGGAAGAAATTGTGTGGAGGACAGGGAAAATGGTAATCGTAGTCTTTTTCATGTAATACGATCATGCGTTTTGTTGGAACTCAATATCCAGTGAATATAGCTGCTCTGTTGTTAAATCATTCAACCCTTTTTTTCTCAGGTTCCGACATCAGTGTGCTCTAATGTTTGTCCAGTAGGAACCAGGAAAGCTCAAATAAAAGGAAAACCCACCTGCTGTTTTGATTGCATCCCATGTGCTGATGGAACTATAGCCAACTCAACAGGTATCAAAAGCATTTATTCCATACCAAAGAAACATACACAATAATCCGATATGATAGCATATATTTAATCATTTAATTGTCTGTGTAGCATCCAGACAAACCTGATTCTTTCTGTTGATGTTCAACAGGTGCAGCTGACTGCACGCCCTGTCAACAAGAATACTGGTCCAATGAGAGAAAAGATGAGTGCATTCCTAAAACAGTTGAGTTCCTGACATATCATGAGCCAATGGAAATAGCTATCACTATTGTATCCCTGCTAGGGGCCCTCCTATCTCTGGCCACAATGATGATGTTCATCTGCTACAGAGACACTCCTGTGATAAAGGCCAGCAACTCTGAGCTGAGCTGCTTTTTGTTGTTATCTCTTTTTTTGTGTTTTCTCTGTCCCCTGACTTTCATCGGCAGACCCACAGTCTGGACATGCATGCTGCGCCACACAGCTTTTGGTGTGACATTTGCACTTTGTATTTCCTGTGTTTTGGGAAAAACTATTGTTGTTGTCACAGCTTTCAAAGCCACATTTCCTGGCAACAGAGTATCGGGAAAATTTGGTCCTGCCCAGCAAAGGATCATAGTTTGCTCCTGCACTTTGATTCAGATAGTGATATGTGTGTTGTGGCTTAAGTTAAACCCTCCTTTCCCAGACAAGGTTTTCAGATACAGCAATCAGAAGATCGTTTTAGAATGTAACACAGGCTCTGAGGCTGCTTTCTACGCAGTGCTGGGATACATAGGGATCCTTGCATTAATATGTTTGGTCCTGGCATTTCTTGCAAGAAAGCTGCCAGATAACTTTAATGAAGCTAAATTTATCACATTCAGCATGCTGATATTCTGTGCTGTCTGGATCACCTTTATCCCAGCATATGTGAGCTCTCCTGGAAAATTCACTGTAGCTGTGGAAATATTTGCAATTTTGTCATCAGCGCTGGGCTTATTGATTAGCATTTTCGCACCAAAATGTTACATAATATTGCTTAAGCCCGAGAAAAATACAAAGAAACATGTCATGGGAAAAACATGATGGGAAAAACTGTGAACCAAAACAATAATCCTAGTGTTAATTATGCTACATGATTGCATCTACAAATATGATATCTAATTAATAAATGTTGTACACATATGAAATTAAAAATATGTATTTTAGATGAAAACGATGGAGTAAAATTATTTATTAATTATCATGCCTTTTTTATTATTTCTCAACACATGATTTTCACTCTGCCTGTAAGTGGTGTGGAGAACTAAGTTGTAACTGTTAATTATGTTTTTTACAGAATTGTGTGATGATAGTATGAGTTGCTCTTTTTTGGGGACCTATTTTAGTGAAATAAATCATTAATGAAATAAAATAATTACTGAAATAAATATTCATATGCATTTAATTTCTAATTTACAAATTAGTTGTTTATATACATATATTTATACCATTTAGTAATATTCAGTAGTACACAGTGTTGTTTCTAAAGCGCATGTGCCGATAAATTAGATAAATAATTTTGCTCCTTCTTTTTAAACATAATTAAAAACTGTTTTACATTTAAATAACAAATATACAACTAAAATACAACTCCATTCATCCCCTTTTCTTTTTCTTTTTTTTAAACAATTTTCTTCCTCTGAGCAGCGTGAGCACTCGAAGGAATCTGGAGAAGGAGAGAAGAGAACTTTTTAGTTTTGAGAAGCCACATTGAGATAGAAGCAGGTCAGTTTTTAATTAGATGACAGAGGAGAACAGGTGATAAAAGATGGAGCACAACACACCAGTCCTAGTGCTAACTTCTCCATTGTTAATATCATAAAATCCATTCATATGCAATTGATGTTAGCAGTAGATTAAATTTGACAATGACATTTTCTTTTTTTACTTTCTGTAGACATTATAGGACACTCTGAGTTAACACCATTTAAATCCTCCAACCCTTTACACGGCAATCTGTCAAAGTAATTGTCGTCGAGTTTTGTTAAGTTTAAAATTTCCAAGGGTAATTTGGCAGTGGCCAAAGCCACACTGGCACGCTGATTTCGGACTACAGGGTAGAAGTGAGTGAAGCTAGCGCACACACCATACTGGACTGACCCCTGGAGGAATAGCTGGATGGCAATACGAGCATAATTAGACTCCAGACTAATGACTACCACCCAGGCCCTGCAGAAATAGCCAGGGCCAGTGTATGGGATGAATAGCATGCAATGTTGAAACCCTGGGATTGAAACGGGAGTAGACAGGAGTGGAATTAAAAAAACAATCCTATGCAGGGCTCTACTCTAATTTAAATTTGCTCTAATTTAAAACTTGATATGTTAAGTAACTCACATCCAATATACACTATGTACATTTCTGGCTTTATATAGCACTTTAATCCCAAGTTTCATTACAACTTGCCCCACATTCACCCATTTGAACATATATTGATAACAGTGAGAGAAATTTGGGGTTCAGTGTGTCTTGCTCAAGGAGCGAGGGATCAAATTGCCAGTAAGTAGTGGACGACCTGCTCACACTGAATGGTCTAATCATCTTTGTCCAGTTGTATCTATTAGTTTTCCTTATACAGTTTGTATCTGCCCACTTTAGTAAATAAGGCGGGACTGCTGATGCCCAATCCAGAGTCACTCTTTCATCAATAAGATGCAAGAATGAGGAGCTAAAATATTACATATTGAACATAGCATTCCTTACTCTCTCTTTATCTTTCGGAGAGGGTGTAACAATATGACTGTACTTGTCTTATTCCCTTTGCTTTGCTCTGTCTGTGTTCTCACTATAATTCATAATCCAAATTCGAGCTTCATCTCGCCATCACCATCTGCAGTCGACATGTGCACACTTAAAAGCAGCTTTCATCCAGACTTTGTGGCTGAGGGTGACTATGTCATTGGGGGAATATTCCCCCTTCACTACAACCAGGAGATGCCAGACCTCAACTGCACCTACAGACCACCACCAGTGAAGTGCAATGGGTGAGTTTAAGAGATGTGATTTGGCTCATAGTGAGAGTACTTGAGATACTGTTTCCTGTTAGATAGGGTCCGATTTTGCACAACAAGCATGTTGTGAAACATGAACAGCGCTTACATGTATATTTACTAGATTTTAGTCAGAAATTTAGTTTTGAGAAAAATGAAGACACATATAAACATGGTAATGCTTTATGTTATTGTTGTGTCATTCAGAATGATTTCTTGAAAAGAACAATGCAATTTGGTAATTATTTTTTATTATTATCTTATTTCTAAAAATGATTATTTGTCCTACATAACACAAGTAAATAACTGCTAATACTATTTTGTACCAGTTGAATAATCTGTCTGTTCTATGTCATCTATTTATTTTTGATTATTTGAAAATGACAGACTTGTAAAATACAGCATATACACTAACATATTAGGAAAGATGAAAAAATATGACCAAAGCAAAAAGAAATCATTCCGTAACTTCATCACAAGATAGGTGCAAAGATACAATTCAGACTAACCTCATATCAAAACACTATCTCTGCCTTGGATTTTACCTTTTCACCATACATGCTGTGTTCAATGTGTGTGTGCATGTGTGTATCTGCTGGGCTACAGCTTTGATCCCAGGGCTTTCCGCTGGGCTCAGACTATGAGGCTAGCAGTGGAGGAAATAAACCAGAGTACAGAGCTGTTGCCCAATTTCACCCTCGGGTACAAAATCTTTGATTCATGTGCATATCCACTGACTGGCCAGAGGGCCGCTTTGGCTGTGTTGAACGGGCTGAGAGAGGACGACTCTCCCATGTGCAGCGGTGCCTCTCCACTCCTCGCTGTGATTGGAGAATCCGGCTCTGCTCAGTCTATCGTAGTGTCAAGAATCCTGAAGCCTTTCAGAATCCCGATGGTAATGATGACCCTTTTTCTCCATAATCCCCCGAAAAACATGAATTTATTGCCCTATAAATCTGATTTACTGTACTCTTTATATTCCTTGTTTTACACAGATCAGCTACTTTTCTTCATGTGCATGTCTCAAAGACAGAAGAAAATTCCCTAACTTCTTCAGAGTAATCCCTAATGATGACTATCAGGTATGACTATCAACTATTAAAATTACATCGGCAACTTGTCTGTTTTGCAACCAAATGAGTTTCCACTCTCTCCTGTTAAAACCAGGTGAAAGCCATCGCTCAGCTGCTGATTCGCTTTAACTGGACTTGGGTAGGGCTGGTGCGAGGAGACCATGAATATGGGCGTTTCGCTGTAGAAGGTTTACGGAGAGAATTACAGGGTACCAAAGTATGTGTAGCATACCAAGAAATGATCCCTCTGCTTTACAATCGCCAAAGGGCACTGGAGATTATGCAGGTACTGAAGATACAAAGACATGCTGAATTCTGTTTTGTAGCATTAGAGAGTTTTGTTTGTCCTGAAGACTCTTTTATAGTTGGTGCTGATTATTCATCAGTTCCATGAAAACCCCTATGTGTGGGATTTTTGTTGCTTTATCATAAAAATAAGACAATCATGGTTAAAATTGTTGCAGTCTATGTGTTGTTTTCAGCCCATTTATCTAAGTGTTCCCACGTTGGATCCATGCAGGGGAGGGGAAGGATATTCAAGTATTTGTGTGAACTGCTGTCTGTCACAGTGTCACAGTATTTGATATTGTTGCTAGATGTCACCAGATTTGTAAATAAGTACTATGTATGTATAGCGACTGTAAAAAACATAGGTATCACATATACCTAAGGTTTGTCCTCAGTGTTTTAACTTGCTCTCTTTTTGTTGTTTGTTAAAATCTTTCCTCCCTCTGCCTCTCTCTAAAGGTGATGCGTAGTTCTTCAGCAAAAGTGGTGGTGGTATTTTCAGCTGAGGGGGAGATGACACCTTTCTTGAGGGACTATATGATGCAGAACATTACTGGAATTCAATGGGTGGCTAGTGAGGCCTGGGTCACAGCATCTGTTTTTACTGGGAGTGAGTATTACCCCTACATGGGGGGCACCATTGGGTTTGGCATCAGAAAAGGTCACATCTCCCGACTCAGTGACTACTTGCAGACAGTAAATCCTCAGATGTATCCTAATAATCTTCTGGTCAATGAGCTGTGGGAGGCTCTGTATGGTTGCAATCCCTCTCTGTCCTCTGGCTCCCAGTTGCCTCCCTGCTCAGGACAGGAGTCCCTGTTGGACCAGCATTCAGCCTACATGAACACATCCAGCCCCAGAGTGGCCTATAATGTATATAAGGCTGTATATGCGATTGCTCATTCCCTCCACAACCTTCTTCTCTGTAAACGGAGAAGTGGACCTTTCCAAAACAACTCGTGTGCTCAAAGCAACAACATACACCCCTGGCAGGTAAACCTAATGCTCTTACTGTTTCAGTATTATATTGGAAGTATTTTTATTATCTTATTAGTATTTGAGTAATTCTCTATACTCTATATCTTTTGGTTTTCAAGCTCCAACACTACCTCCAGGAAGTGACATTTCACATTGCCGGGGAGGAAGTGAATTTTGACCTGCAGGGTGACTCCATACCTTATTATGATATCATCAATTGGCAGAGAGGAACAGGCGGGAACACTGAGTTTGTCAACGTGGGAATGTTTGATGGAACCAAACCTGCAGGAGAAGAGCTTGTGATCCAGGAGGACATGATAATGTGGGCAGGGCATCACAGTGAGGCAAGCTGCTCACACTGTGTTTTTACCTTCATCAGATGTCAGCTGTTGAAGTTCTGTAGGTTAAAGTGGAGGTAAGTAAGGTGGGCAGGATAAGCTGGATCTGATATGAGTTTAATTTATATAGTACACAGCAGAGATTCTGAACCGGAAATACACTATGACATGGTTGGTGAATTAATGCTTCCTGTTTTCTTTTGTATTCTTTATGGTGGAATTCTTAATCAAAGCACTAGTATTGTTTTATCTAAACGCTGATTGCACTGCAGAGCTGAAAGCCATTATCTGCTCCCCAGGTGCCTGTGTCTGTATGCAGTCCCAGCTGTCTTCCAGGGTCCCGGAAGGCTGTCCGTCCTGGGGAGCCTGTTTGTTGCTTTGACTGTGTACCATGTGACAGCGGCAAAATTAGCAATCAAACAAGTGAGCTGAAAACCGAACAATAAAATTTGCAACAATTCATATATGATGTATTCTACCACAATCTACCACAAACAATGATATTTGAATACTGAATATTTGAATCCTCTTTTTTGACCCTCTCTCCTTTAGACTCAATAGAGTGCACACTTTGTCCTGAGGATTTCTGGTCAAACAAAGACAGAGCAGCCTGTATCCCCAAGAAGGTGGAGTTCTTGGCCTATGATTCCTTGGGTATAGTCCTGACAGTGATCTCTGTGGTGGGTGCCTGCCTCACCATAACTGTGTTTGCAGTCATTTTCTATAACAGAAACACAGCCATCGTTCGTGTAAATAACTCTGAACTCAGCTTCTTCATCCTGTTCGCGCTGACTCTGTGTTTCCTGTGTTCCCTGGTGTTCATTGGGGAACCAACGTCTTGGTCTTGCATGCTGCGCCACACTGCCTTTAGCATCACATTTTCACTTTGCATATCCTGCATTCTGGGGAAAACTCTGGTGGTGTTGGCTGCTTTCACTGCCACCAGGCCAGGGGACAACATCATGAAGTGGCTGGGGCCCAAGCAGCAGAAGGTTATTATCTTTAGTTCTACTATGGTTCAGGTGGCCATCTGTGCCGCCTGGCTTATTGAGGCTCCCCCTTTTCCATCCCGAAATACACAATATGAGCGCTCAAAGATCATACTGGAGTGTAGTGTGGGCTCCAGCCTTGCATTCTGGTGCGTCCTGGGATATATTGGTCTACAGGCCTGTATGTGCTTTGTTTTGGCTTTTCTGGCCCGTAAGCTGCCAGGAAAATTCAACGAGGCCAAGTTCATCACTTTCACCATGCTGATCTTCTGTGCAGTGTGGCTAGCATTCATCCCTGCTTACATCAGCTCCCCTGGAAACTATGCAGATGCAGTGGAGTCCTTTGCCATCCTGGCCTCCAGCTTTGGCTTGTTGTTCTGTCTGTTTGCTCCAAAGTGTTACATTATTTTAGTGAAGCCAGAAAAGAATACAAAACAGCACCTGATGGGAAAAGAAAGAAGTTAGCATGTAACAAGTTAACCCTTTAAAAACATTTAAGATTTCTTTTCAATGTTATTTAAATCACAAATAATGATTTGTTTTGTGTATGTATTGACTGGGTGGGGACAGTTGAATGCAACTTTGCATTGAAACTGAAGTACAGTGAACAAGAACATAAATAAGTGTAATTATGAGAATCACGTCAATATATCTTTTCAAGAAATACATTTCTTGAAAAGAACACTTTATCCATTCTCTCCTGTTCTTGTCCTGTTCTTAAAAACACATAAACACACAGACAGCAGTTCTGATGCCACAGTTCTGAAGTCTTTGGCCATAAGTTCACGAGTTAAATGATAGATAAATACAAGTGTATAGCACATGGTGAAGACCGCATGTTTCTTTGTCTGTGGAACTACGGACTCCATTCCCCAGTGTCCCCCAGTTTCACAGATAGGTGTGAAATCACCCCCGCGCCCAGCTCCACAGTCACCATTGGCTGGAGGGGGGACACATGACTTTACAACCTCAGGCCAACAAAACCAGTTCACCCCCACTGAACTGTCTCTTTCTGGACACCTCTCCTCAGGAGGAAAGAGACCCCTCTCTTTCCATCGTTTCTCCTGAGGAGGATAGACCTCTCTTTCCCGTTGTCTTCTCCTGGAGGAGAGACAAGTCTCTTTCCGGACGTCTCTCCTGAAGAGGAGAGACCAGCTCAACTCATCTAAGCTCTGCCTCAGTGTGGTCTGTACCAGAGCAGCCACCTCCTGCATGGTAGCGACACAAGGTCCTGCCTGAAGTAAGCAGATCAGCGCCAGCAGGTACGACCCCGAGTCTGCCAGCTGATAACCAGAACCAACAACAGGAGCACACCAGCAAGTTGGTATCAATCTGCTAACTAGCCAGAATCAAGGAGCGACCGGATTCCTCCAGCCTGTAACCACAGCAAGGACACAAAAGAACCACACCTTTCCTCCAGCAACAGGCTGAGAAAGCAGCATCCTCAAGGACACTTCTTCTCCCCTTTAAGGACTGGTAACAAACTCTAACTGGGCATAATTAGCATAGCACTACTGCATACATGGTTTACCCCTGTTAATGTATTGACTTGCTTTAATGTTCATTGAGTTTGATTATTGTGATGTGTTGTAGTTACTGTGTAGCAATTAAGTTTAGTTGATGTTAGTTTGTTCACACAGACACAGAGTCTACACACAACTAACCACCTTTTCTTAACCTGGCACCTTAATCTCACACACACACACAGTTTCCAACAGGCCACTGAGGGACAAAGCTAAGCTAACAGCACTTAGCTTCCTTTGTGTCCTTTGCCCCACACCCCAGAGGGGCTGGCCATCACCATTTGGGCTCTCCCCCACCTTTGTGGGCCCATCTCACATTCCTCAGCCTTATCACACACACACACACACACACACACACACACACATACACACTCTTCCTATTATTTGTTAGTTTAGTCATAGAGACTTAGTTAGATTGTTTGATTGATTTTGTTTCTGTAACAGAAAATGTCTTTAATACCTACTCTGCTTCACCTGTACAAACAAGTACAAGTCCTTCACCTTAATGCATAACAAATGGTGTCCCTGCGTTTTGTTCTGTTTTAATAAATGTTTTAATACCTGCTGTCTCCTTTAATGTTGTACAAGGGTGAACACTGCCAACCTCTACACTCTCAAGAACTCCAAAATCCTTCAGCTAGCTATCAATGTGGTAATTTTGGTAGTAATTATTAAATTAATTATAAAACATAATTCCAAATTGATAGTTTAGTATTTTTATGAGACTAAATCAATTAAAACGGCTATCTTTTCCTCGTTTTTTGAGGTGGTGCCCCAATCGAGGTGGACTTTATTCAAAGTTCCATTCATTTTAATAATTTTTAATTATCTTTGATAATTATTAATTATTTCTGATAGCCAAATTGAACATTACCACTTGTTAAAGCACAACAAGTGCAAATTGTTATCACAATGATGGGTTATGTGTTTTTTCTTTGCAACATTCATATCGAATTGATGCCAGTGTAAGTAGGTTATTTTTGACAGTAATGTTTTCTCATTGCTTGCTTAACAATAAAGTATTTTGCACATTAATAAGAACAAATTGACTGATGAGTTGATCAACAGTACATACAGCAATCTAAGAGGTGAACATGGTCTCAAACCTGTTTGCAAAGAACACATCTTCTTCCCAAAAGGCCACTGAATCAAAGAGTCATTTATGACTAAGCTGCGTCCGGCAGCCAAGGAGGCATCATAGAAACCTACTTTTACCAAATGTAGGGAACCATCAGGGTTCTTTTGCCAATTCAAGAGATCATAATAAGCAATGGGGTCACCGTTGTGATCAAAGTTGACTTTCTCTCCCAGTGCAGAAAAATTAGAACGCTTCATGTAATGGATTAGCTGAGGGAAAAAGGAAAACAGGTTCTAAACACAAACTATGGTGAATTGGACTTCTCTCTCCCCATTTTTAAATTTTAAATTTTTACTTCAAAATAATGAATAACATGAACCTGCGATTAGTCTCACCTGCCAAGGTTTAAAATTCTTTGGGTCTGCACAGGTGCCATTGAGGAAAGGCCCCTGTCCGACTATGCAGTTGCTCATATCTTGCAAGGCATGGGCCACAAGATACACAGCCTTATAGACATTATAGGACACTCTCAGCTGTGTCACATCAGAATAAGGAGAGTAAACATCATTTAAATCCTCCTTCCCATTACATGGTAATCTGTCGAAGTGTCATCTCCATGATAGTGGCTGTTCACTGACCCGTTCAGTCGGCAGTTAAATATCTCTTCCCAAAGCTCTGTCAAGAAAGCTGATGGATGAATATAGGATGGTCTGAGACTGGAGAGGTGTTGTTTCAGCCCTGGAATCACATCAGCTCTCTGGATGGCAAATCCTAGTGTTCCCATCAGGAGTTTTCCAAACTTTTCCCACAGTGATTTGGCAGTGGCCCAAGCCTCACTGGCAATCCACTGCAGGCCAGTTATATTCCAACGCTGGATCTCTATCAGGATAACCTGCATCTCTGACTCACTAGAAAAGTTTATGATGACCTTTGAGGACACAATCTAAAGAGTGAATGTAGGTATAGTTAATATTCAATGAAATCTGTGAATAATAAAAAATTGAACTTGAAGACTCATTAAGAACATTACGAGGTAATACAGTCATGCAGTCATCATGAAATGCAACCCTCGGGGTCCCCAGAAAATTTACAGACACGCTTTACCCTCGGGCCCATAACGGGCCCGAGGGTAAGGAGTGTAGTACACATGTTAAAAAAAAAATTTTTTTTTTTCATTTTCACCGCATCAAATCTTTTCAACATCTTCAGACCTATCCATAGATATAAAGATTTTAATTATTTTTTCAGATTTTTTATGTTTTTATGCCCTTTTTGTCATGAGAACTCCTCTTTTTTTTACAGTGTTAAAAACAGTAAATATGCTATATTTTCAAAAATAAGGTGCGAAGAGGAATATTTGGGATGAAGTTATTACAGCCTTGACTAGGTCAATAATTGATAACAACATTGATTTTGGTGCATTATTATTTTTGGAGTAATGAGAGTTTATTCAAAAAACTTACACTCTTTGCCCTTAGGCCCAAAACGGGCCCTCTCATAGAAGTGTAAGAGAAATGTTAAAAAAACTAATTTTTTTTCACTTTCACAGCATCAAATCTTTTCAACATCTTCAGACCTATCCATAGATATAAAGTTTTTAATTATTTTTTCTGATTTTTTATGTTTTCATGCCCTTTTTGTCATGAGAAGAGGAATATTTGGGCTGAACTTATTACAGCCTCCTGCGCTGTGTGCAAAACTGCATGCAAAACTGCAGGAAGGACCTCTTCCAATTTGTAACCTCTGCTCATGGTGTCTGCTGGTGAAATGACCAGCCAGACAAGGCTGCAAACTATTCTAGCAGACTTCAAACATGCACCTGCATAAACATGTTATACCATTAACCAATAGGAGAGAGGAGGGTCTCTGTTGATCAAGAAAAGACATAAACAGCCCATTTGGTCCTTGATGACACACACACACACACACACTCACGCACACACACACACACACACACTCACACTCATGCACACACACACACACACACGCACGCACGCATACACACGCAGGCATGCACACACACGCACGCACACGCAGACACATGCACACATGCACACCCACACCCACACACACCCACACCCACACACACCAGACACACACACACACACACACACACACCCACCCACGCACACACACGCAGACACATGCACACATGCACATGCACACATGCACACCCACACCCACACACACCCACACCCACTCACACTCACCCACACACACACACACACACACACACACACACACACACACTCACTCAGACACACTCAGACACACACAGACACGCACACACACACACGCACACACACGCAGACACATGCACACATGCACCCACACACACACACACACACACACACACACACACTCACACACACACACACACACACACACACACACACTCAGACACACACACACACCACTCTTTTATATCAATTCTAAGACTATTTTTGTGGGTTTCAGCTGTTTCATTTCCATGCATTTTGCACGCTCACTTTATGTGAAGCCCTCTGGTGGTGGGGGGGGGGCATGACACCTAAAACCTGTTTTTCTTTTATTTTGAAGGCAGAGGCTTAGATTCATTGGGTATTCATGGAAAATGCATTATAATGTGGCAGGGTTACAGTATATCGAACATATGTGGTTATTATGGGATTCAATGGGGCCCCATTTGGGCCCGAAGGCAAAACTTGCATAGTAAATCCATATCCATATCTAGTAATCCATATATTCTATACACCTTGCAATAGAGGGGATAATGGAATTTTGAAAATAATTTTTAAAAAACAATCCTGATAAAATTTCATACTATGAGCCTTTAAACTGACCGATATATTGAGAAATGACAAAGTGAAAGTAAACAAAATGTGCACGTTTGGGCACGTGCCGTTCCCGAGGGTTAGATTAAGATGAGAAACTGTCAGAGAGGTGTCAGATTAACTTTAATGTCAGAGGTCAGTAATTTCTCAGGACATAGTGTGTAGTGTTGCCGTACTAAGCTTTTTTTTGCCTAAACTTGTTATTGATGATGTGACAATGTTTAATTGTATTATTCTATAATAAATCTAAGATAAGGCCGCAAAAGACAGTGTTCCTGAGACAAGAACAGATGTTTAGCTGTAGTATTTGCACACTTAGTTTGAATAAAAATACATTTAGATTTTGTTGTCTTTGGTTAGAGATATAAATAAATCATACATACTATCAACCACTCTTTTGTTAGGCTTGTTAAGCTTCTTGAAGACTTGAAGAATTACATTCACATACTTTTTTGTCTGTTTGAAGATACAAAGATTTCATTGTCACCTGGACTACACCCCATGCCCTTGACTGTTTAGTATCACAGTGCAACTACACAAACTAAGGCCACAAATGAATGAATATACAAAATGCACTATGTTTGTTTAATTTGTTTTATCAGTCAGTATTCGAGTGGTACTCATAGTATAATGTTGTTATATTGTAACGAGGCAAGCACATTAAGTAGTTACAGCTGCCTGTTTTGAGAATATGACATGATGGATTATTATTAGATATTTTTTGTGGTGTAATATTTTTGCAATGTCACACAGCTTCAGTCCTGTACTTTGTCTACAGTGGCTACAGCACACAGCACAGCAGTTTTTGTCTTCCATCACTGTCATTCAGTCACAGAGCTGCAGTGTTACACAATTACTGTGTGTGGCCTGATTAGACAACTGTATTGATAAAAAGAAATGTGTAATTGTTCCAACAGACATGCATAACATGGATTACTAAAAAACACACATCCTGTGTAGGCAGCGTGTGAGTGATCACACAGTCACACACGTTTTTTTGGGGGGTTTTTGTGCCTCTTCCATTTTCCTGTGAAGCAGTCCCCACTTGAGTGAGGCTTGCCCACTGGTGTACCAGTAAGCATGTATGTGTGTGTCTACATGTGTTCTGTGGCAGATACCACACTTTGAGATTAAATATTTGCACTTCTCCTAAAAGGAAAATAGAAAATAACGGCACACTGGGGAAATGACCACTTATGTAATTTTAATCTTTAAGACTATAGATCAATTTTTCTGACATCAAGAATCATAGCCTGATAAACTTTTGCCTACTTTTTGCACCATCGCCTCATTCATCGCCTCGCCAGCTTGTTTCACTTCCAGTAGCCCCGCAGGTTATTTGCAGCTCTCCAGCAAGGTGAACTCACAGAGGCACAGCCTCCACCCGGCAGTGGCAGTGGCAAAAAGGGCAAAGTTAAGTACAAAGTGAAGGTTTAAAATAATTTAATTTAAGTTACATGCACAACTCAGGCCAAATAAAACAAGGAAATCTCGGGAGAAAATAATAACAGTGAGAGACACTGCAGCAACATCTTTCATGTGTTTCTTAAGCACCAGCACACCGAAATAAGACCATGACTTGTTTGTGTCAACTGGTATTAACAAATCCTTCATGCTTAAAAACGCGCTGAAAAGTTTTATAACTCTTTGTTTCTGAAAGTCATTTGGCTTACCTGACTAGATGGCTTCATTAAATGTTAGATATTACAGTCGCACCTAAGATATAACACTGACTTTGACAGGTGAATAGCAACTCCCGACCTTGTAAGTAGTGGGAAGCCTGCTCCCCCTTAATGATCTAATCTTTAAAACATAAAAGTATAAAGCAATTAATAACTATCTCTCTATCTAAAATTGTTTAATCCAGAAAGGACTAGTATAACCCTTATGAAGCTGGGATTTACCACATGATTTTTCCTTTGACATATAGTATCACTGTCCTGTTACATCATTTATTTATTGTCATTCAATCTGCATTTACCTGCGTAAGCAAATTAGAGTGGAGACTGCTGATGTCCAATCAGTATCACTCATTAAGAATGAGGTCAAATATTGTATATAACTCACCTAATTCCTCACTCGTTCTCTCTCTCTCTCTTTCGCTCGCTCTCTCACTCTCTTTGGGTGTGTTTGACAATATGATGGTACTTGTCTTATTTCCTTTGCTTTACTCTGTCTGTGTCCTCACTTTAACTTATAACCCAGTTTCAAGTGTCACCTCTCCAGCCAAAGTGTGCACACTTCAGAACAGCTTTCATCCAGACTTTGTGGCCGAGGGTGACTATGTCATTGGGGGCATCTTCCCCCTTCACTACAACCAGGAGATGCCAGAACTCAACTGTACCTACAGACCACCACCAGTGAAGTGCAATGGGTGAGTTTAAGAGATATGGAATGGAAATCATAGTAGGAGTTGGTAACTTACTGTTACCAAGGAAATGTTGTCTGATTTTGTACCGGCTTGTTGTGGAACTCCTCTTTCAAAGAATGGATTATGCGGCACACTAAATGTATAGTTTTAATGAGTATGTATATATGAAAAATTCATGTATAAAAAAAGTGAGATACAGAGTGATGGCTTGAACTTACACTTACACTTTGAGTTTGAGTCAGAGATTTAGGTTTGAGAAACTTCCAGAGAGAGACACGCAAAAATACATGGTAATGCTTTATTTTACAGTTGTATAATTTCCAATATGTTTTCTGGAAAGAACTGTGAAATAGGAATTTGCATTTGATTACAAAAGCAATTAGGAAGAAACTTGAAAATGTACCAGCTGAGTTGTATCCATTTGACCTAAATTTTGTTCCAACTGTTTGTTCTTTCAAGATAAAATCATGGAACTTATTAGCAAATTATTGGAAAATACAGCATTACCAGAGACATCTATTGGTAATGTATTCGGAAAAAAAAGAAAGATCAAGCTAACCTCATATCAAAACACCATCTCTGCCTTTGATTTTACCTTTTCACCATACATGCTGTGTTCAATGTGTGTGTGCATGTGTGTATCTGCTGGGCTACAGCTTTGATCCCATGGCTTTCCGCTGGGCTCAGACTATGAGGCTGGCAGTGGAGGAAATAAACCAGAGTACAGAGTTGTTGCCCAATTTCACCCTCGGGTACAAAATCTTTGATTCATGTGCATATCCACTGACTGGCCAGAGGGCCGCTTTGGCTGTGTTGAACGGACTGAGAGAGGACGACTCTCCCATGTGCAGCGGTGCCTCTCCACTCCTCGCTGTGATTGGAGAAGCCGGCTCTGCTCTTTCTATCCTGATGTCTAGAATCCTGCAGCCATTCAAAATCCCGATGGTAATGACAACTCTTTTCCTCCTCTGTAACCCCCTCGCCACAAAAACATTAACATGTGACCTTATAATTTGTTTTAATGTACTCTTTATTTTTACTTCTTTACACAGATCAGCTACTTTTCAACATGCACATGTCTCACAGACAGAAGAAAATACCCTAACTTCTTCAGAGTAATCCCTAATGATGACTATCAGGTGAGAGTTTAGCATCAAACTAAATAGGGTTTCATAAATGCTGTAGCAGTAAAAAGGCATCCAAAATGTTATATTTTAGAGTTGTCTGATGTTATTCAGTGGAAAAACTTGTACGACATTAATTCCAATTAAAACAAGTTTACAGTACAGTAATCACATAATATTAAACTGTCAGTGAATTGCCTTTTTTTCTTCAAAAGATCTGTATGTTTATACCAAGTGAGTTAGCACTCTTTTCTGTTAAAACCAGGTGAAAGCCATCGCTCAGCTGCTGGTTCGTTTTAACTGGACTTGGGTGGGCCTGGTGCGAGGAGACCGTGAATATGGGCGCTTTGCTGTGGAAGGTTTACTGAGAGAATTACAGGGTACCAAAGTGTGCATAGCATATCAACAAATTATCCCTCTGCTCTACAGTCACCAAAAGGGAATGAAGATCATGCAGGTAGATACAAACACACTCACAGACACAAAGACAGATGTCAAAGACAATTCAGTTTTATACCACTGGACTTTTTATGTCACCTCAAGACCATTTTGTAGTGGCACAGAACACTGTCCTTAAATGCGCTGTGAGTTGAATTTTTATATTTGTGTGTCATAAAAATGAGATAATCCTGGTTAAGTTTGTTGCAGTCCTAGAGGAAAAGGGGTTATTGGCTTCCACTGCTGCCTGTCATAGTGACTTTATTGATATCACCACTAGATGTCACTAGATCTTCATATTTTTACTTACTTAACAATAATTTCACATTATTTACTTTGGGTCTTGCTCATTCTGATTTTTTTAACCTGCTTTATTTTTGCCTTTTCCCTCTGCCTCTCTCTAAAGGTGATGCATAGCTCTTCAGCAAAAGTAGTGGTGGTGTTTTCAGCTGAGGGGGAGATGACACCTTTCCTGAAGGACTATATGATGCAGAACATTACTGGTATCCAATGGGTGGCTAGTGAGGCCTGGGTCACAGCATCTCTTTTTACTGGGAGTGAGTATTACCCCTACATGGGGGGCACCATTGGGTTTGGCATCAGAAAAGGTCACATCTCCCGACTCAGTGACTACTTGCAGACAGTAAATCCTCAGATGTATCCTAATAATCTTCTGGTTAAGGAGCTGTGGGAGGCTCTGTATGGTTGCAATCCCTCTCTGTCCTCTGGCTCCCAGTTGCCTCCCTGCTCAGGACAGGAGTCCCTGTTGGACCAGCATTCAGCCTACATGAACACATCCAGCCCCAGAGTGGCCTATAATGTATATAAGGCTGTATATGCGATTGCTCATTCCCTCAACAACCTTCTTCTCTGTAAACGGAGAAGTGGACCTTTCCAAAACAACTCGTGTGCTCAAAGCAACAACATACACCCCTGGCAGGTAAAACTTAATGCTCTTACTGTTTCAGTATCACATTTAATAACTTGTTTTTCAGAGTGTTTTAGAGAAATTAATATTATCTATTGGTTTTCAAGCTCCAACACTACCTCCAGGAAGTGACATTTCACATTGCCGGGGAGGAAGTGAATTTTGACCTGCAGGGTGACTCCATACCTTATTATGATATCATCAATTGGCAGAGAGGAACAGGCAGGAACACTGAGTTTGTCAACGTGGGGATGTTTGATGGAACCAAACCTGCAGGAGAAGAGCTTGTGATCCAGGAGGACATGATAATGTGGGCAGGGCATCACAGTGAGGCAAGCTGCTCACACTGTTTTTACCTTCATCAGATGTCAGCTGTTGAAGTTCTGTAGGTTGAGGTGGGCGGGAGAAGCTGGGTCCTGATATGAGTTTCTTTATAGTTAAGTGTGAATGTACGTGTTAAATGTGACATGTTTGTAAAATAAAAGCACCAGTAATGCTTTATTTAAATTCTGACTGCATGAAAAGTAAAAACTGGCATTTGTAACACAAAGATACAGAAGCATAAAGGCCTCTATCTTTGAGAAGTTCTTAAATTAAATCCTGAAACTGAATGTTTGGCTAATGTTGAAACAACAACAGTCAGTTGTTTCCATGTTATATGAATGCATGATGATATTTTCTTAAATAGCCTATTGACAGTTACCCAGTCTACGTGTAAGAACTACAACAAACCGCTTGGCCATTTCCTTCATGGCTATGTTTGTGACCAAATACATTATTTTAGAAACATTTAGCAATTATCCAAATTACAATTTTTCAGATAATGGACTAATCAAGTTATCAACTAATAATTTAAGCTCACTTGTATCAGACTACAGAGCTGAAAGCCATTATCTGCTCCCCAGGTGCCTGTGTCTGTATGCAGTCCCAGCTGTCTTCCAGGGTCCCGGAAGGCTGTCCGTCCTGGGGAGCCTGTTTGTTGCTTTGACTGTGTACCATGTGACAGCGGCAAAATTAGCAATCAAACAAGTGAGCTGAAAACCAAACAATAAAATTTGCAACAATTCATATATGATGTATTCTACCACAATCTGATGATATTTGAATACTGAATATTTGAATCCTCTTTTTTGACCCTCTCTCCTTTAGACTCAATAGAGTGCACACTTTGTCCCGAGGATTTCTGGTCAAACAAAGACAGAACAGCCTGTATCCCCAAGAAGGTGGAGTTCTTGGCCTATGATTCCTTGGGTATAGTCCTGACAGTGATCTCTGTGGTGGGTGCCTGCCTCACCATAGCTGTGTTTGCAGTCTTTTTCTATAACAGAAACACAGCCATCGTTCGTGTAAATAACTCTGAACTCAGCTTCTCCATCCTGTTCGCGCTGACTCTGTGTTTCCTGTGTTCCCTGGTGTTCATTGGAGAACCAGTGTCTTGGTCTTGCATGCTGCGCCACACTGCCTTTAGCATCACATTTTCACTTTGCATATCCTGCATTCTGGGGAAAACTCTGGTGGTGTTGGCTGCTTTCACTGCCACCAGGCCAGGGGACAACATCATGAAGTGGCTAGGGCCCAAGCAGCAGAAGGTTATTATCTTTAGTTCTACTATGGTTCAGGTGGCCATCTGTGCCGCCTGGCTTATTGAGGCTCCCCCTTTTCCATCCCGAAATACACAATATGAGCGCTCAAAGATCATACTGGAGTGTAGTGTGGGCTCCAGCCTTGCATTCTGGTGCGTCCTGGGATATATTGGTCTACAGGCCTGTATGTGCTTTGTTTTGGCTTTTCTGGCCCGTAAGCTGCCAGGAAACTTCAACGAAGCCAAGTTCATCACTTTCACCATGCTGATCTTCTGTGCAGTGTGGCTAGCATTCATCCCTGCTTACATCAGCTCCCCTGGAAACTATGCAGATGCAGTGGAGTCCTTTGCCATCCTGGCCTCCAGCTTTGGCTTGTTGTTCTGTCTGTTTGCTCCAAAGTGTTACATTATTTTAGTGAAGCCAGAAAAGAATACAAAACAGCACCTGATGGGAAAGCAAAATAAGTAATATGCAATGGGTTAACCTTTTAAATATAATTTAAAATTCCTTTCAATGTTCAATGTTATCTAAAATTAATCTCCACAAATTAGGATTTATTTTACAATTGTATTGACTGGGTTGTGACATATGTATGCAACTGATAATGTAGCATTGTGACTGTAGTGTAATGTAGAAGAAAATAAATAAGTATAAGCTTGAAGATGTTGATAAGCATGAAGATACTGAAGATCATGAAGATCAAGCTAATGATAAGCACATCAGGATCTTTACCTCCTGGGCCCTTGTCCTGAAGCTGAGGAGGCCCTCAGCTGCTGGCTCTGTGCTTTAGTGGGGCCTAAGTTTATTTAGCACCAGCAGGTACAACAGGAGCACACAATCAAGTTAGCACCATGTGAGTAACTAGCAAAGAACAACAAGTGACCAGATTCCTCCAACCTGCAACCAGAACATAGCAAGGACAAGGATAGCTTTGACTTCGGAACCACAACCCTTTTTCACTGAGTTTGACTGATGTGATGTGCTGTTAGTTTAGTGTGCAGTCATTCCTCTAAGTTAATGTCTGTAGTCACCTTTGATTCTGCCATCTTAGTAGTTTCTTTTTGTCTCAGCCAGCACACGAATGAACTTCCATGTTCACACACACACACACACACACACACACATGTACTCCATATTGTTCTTTATTGAGGCACAGTTACTTAGATTGTTTTGTTTGTCAGACTTTTGCTATGTTTTAATAAAAGTTTTACACACATGCTGTTCTCTTCAATGTTGTTTAAGAGACTATACTGCCAACCTCTACACTGCCAAGAACTCCTGCATCCCGAAATGGTAATTTGGGTTGCAGTTATTAAATTAATAATTCATCATAAATTATAAACTGATATAGTTTATTTAATGAAACTACATCTTTTTGTTTTTTCAAAGAAGGGGAGCCCCTGAGGTGAACTTACTCAACAGAATTTTTAATAGTCTTTTACAGTTATTAATTATCTATGATGCCACAGAAATGGTGCAACCCCAACACATATGTGCTGTGTTTTGGTATTACGGAGAAACATAGGAAGGGTTAAGGTTTACTTAATCTTATTTATTTACTTAATCTGGGCACAACCAGAGCAATAATCCCATTGTGTAGAAACTCACAGGCCTACAAAAGGGAGTATCAAGTTCCCCACCCACCTATACATTCTGCGTTGTGTTTATGCAAAGTCATGCTGAAATGGGAACAGACCCCAGCTTTGCTTTCCTAGTTTCCTAGCTTTAAGAGGTCCCAGTCAAGTAGTGTCCCATTCACAAAGCTGCACTCCAACAAGAAGCACAGGAGTTTCAAGGAAAAGTCAGTTGAGGAAAGAAAAAAAGATTTCGGGAGGAGTATTTTGAATGCTTCAAATGCTTCACCTCAATGACACTTCACACTGTCCACCCACCTAGGCAGCAAACCAGTTAGCAATGGACATGACCACAAATGCTGGTACTTGACAAACTGCCATGTTAGCTATGTTATGCCTGCTATTTTAGTTACGCTATTATACTAAGGCTAAACATCGTAGGTCTTCTTTGGATTCTAACTAAAATGGGAATTTTGTGTGCTTGTTTTTCATACTCATAATATTTGTATGCTACCAGGCCATATACAATTCATATAGTCCTCTTCAGTGTTTCCTTAGGAGTATGTAGCTGTAGCATTTCTCTGTGTCTCCAGCACTGTGTTAGTGAGGATACGACCAGATTGCTGCTGCTCAGCAGTCAAGACAGCAGGTTCCTGAGGGTGCGTTCTGTCAGCTGCTGTGGAGACAGCAGCCTCACTTTCATGGCCCATCTCTCTGCTATCAGCAATTGCAAGAGAGACTGTGACAGCTCACTTGTGCATCACAATAAAATTGATTAAAGCATGTTATTGAAATCCAAAACTGGAAACATGTTTCATGCTACATTTTATTTTGCATTATATCCAAATATTCAAACTCATTTTAAAATTTCAACAATGAAAATGTATTTTCATGATTTTAAATTGAAAAGCACAAGCTTGATTTGTTTGCTTGATGGCCACTTATAAGTACCACCTACAACACAAATGCTGAATTTATCTGGGATATTTTCCAGTCATGCACTTCTTGACATTTCTCTCAGGATGCAGTAAAATGATATAACATTTGGGCACAAAAATGCACAGTAACAGCCCAAAACTGGAGGCTAATATAGCAAATACTTCCACAGCCACAGTGAACTTCCCAGGAGAGCTGACATAAGCTGGGATGAAAGAGATCCACACGGCCCAGAAGATCAGCATGCTGAAGGTGATGAGCTTCGCCTCATTGAACGTATCAGGCAGCTTGCGTCCAAGGAATGCCAGGAGGAGGCAGAGGAAGGCAAGCAGGCCAATGTAGCCCAGGACCAAATAAAATCCAGGGGGCCATGGCTCCTTACACTCCACAACAATCTGATTATGTCCAACAATACATGGATACAGATCAGACAATACATACACTATAGTACAGTTTGCATGTGTGACAAAATACCAGCTTTAATATAATTATGTTTTGTTCCTCTCTGATCTCAATACACACAGACTTAAATACACTGTGTGTATGATTTGATTTGTCATCCTTACCTTTCCAGTGGAGGCTTGGTAGGTTGGGTTCCTGAATGGGAAGGGAGGCGCACTCACCAACCAACCAGCACAGACACAAACCTGATGGCAAAATAAGAAGATAGGCATTTCTTTAAAAAAGACTAGCCACAGAAATAGCCACAAGTAGAGGAGGTAGTCAATCCTCCCACCTGAGGAGCTGTAGTGCAGAGAATTAGAGTCCTCTGTTGAGAGGGACCAAACAGCTTCAGAGCCCTGGACCCGGGTGCATTAGCCCGGAAGGCCAAGAGAACCACAATGGTCTTAACAAGGAGGCAGGACAGACAAAGGACAAAGCTGATCCCGAATGCTGCCTGGCGAAGCCTACATGTCCACACAGACGGCTCGCCAATGAACGCCAGGGAACATAAGAAGCAGAGCTTGAGTGACACAAGAAGCAAGAAACTTATTTCTGAGTTGTTGGCCTTGACGATCGGCGTGGAACGGAAACTGTGAAAGACAGTAGTGATGATGGTTGTCATGACGACACCCAACAGCGTGAGCACCACCAGGATGATGCCCATGGTGTCATAGAAAGACAGGAATTCTTCGACCCCAGCCACACATTTCACCTTTTCTTTGTCTGACCAGTAGTGCTTGGGACATTTTGTGCACTCCGTGGAACCTTGGGGACACATACAGTAGACACACATTGTGCCAACATGCACAAACTCAAACTCCACAGAGCAACAGTTTGCATCCACACAACTTGCCATGATGGCCTTCTGCTTTTCACAGAAGTTAGAAAATATATGAATAAACAAAACCTGTATGGGCTACCAGTCTGATTGCTGATCTCTCCATCTGCACAGGGAAAACAATCAAAGCAGCAGTGGGGCTCTCCTGGACGTCTGGCCTGCCTGCTGCCAGGGGAGCATGGAGCAGTACACTGAGATACAGGCACCTGAAGAAATGAAGGTGTAAATTTACACAGAAAGATTTGGTGGAACAAAGGGTTTTTGGAGAAGGAAAATGACAGGAATTAAAAAAAAATACAGCCATGGTAATACTTAATTTGTTGAATTCTGTAAAGAAGATTAAATCAGTTTTAAGACACATATGAAATCAGTTTAGGGAATAAATAACCCACCTTTGACTGTCCTTTAGTCCATACAATAGAGCCCTGCTCCATCTGTAACTGTTGTCTCAATGGAGCCGAACCATCATAGCTTCCCACTTTGACAAATCTGAACACAGCATCAAATTCTTTAAATATGCAATCAGGCCAAACAATGTGTGTGACAGCTGAATCCTTAAATTGCCACAATAAACGTAAATAAAGCTTCTTAATCAAGGTTCCTTAAACAGACAGTTGTAATGCTGTATAATATTCCACCTAATTTCACCCTTGCTGTCCTTCTGCCAGTTAATGATGTCATAGAGAGGGACCGGCTCCCCGTTGGAGTCAAAATATATCTTCTCTTCAAATTGGTTTGTGAAATTCACTGTCTTCAGATGATTCAATAACTGCATAAAAGGAGGAAGAAAAAAAACAACGCATCTGAACTCACAGACCCATAGGCCAAAAGGATGATGCAGAAACTCGAGGAAAAATAAAAAAAATCACAAAATCAAAATAGATGACAGATAGAAGTTGTTAAATTACCTGCCTGGATGTAAATGATTTATGTTTCTCACACATTCCCTTGTCATGTCCTGAATCACAGTTCAATATAGTGTGCAGAGCATGGGCAATGGCGTATACAGCTTTGTACACATTATAGGATATTCTGACTTGAGATACATCAGTATAACTGCTGTCAGTGTACCTCAGATCCTCTGAACCATTGCATACAGGCTTTTCAACAGCACCTCTATTGCTTTCATCAGCCGACACCTTGAATGTGCTTGTTTTTCTTACAACAGGCCTAAACAAGGACCCAGAATAGTTTTGAGAGTCTGATTTGTAACCAAAAGCATTCAACCCCATAAAGTTAATGGTATCTGTTTCATTTTGTTTGAATCTGTCCCCTCTAAACTTTAGCCTACAGCCAAACAGCTCTTCCCAGAACATGCTGACAAATTCCATCCCAGGTGTGGGAGAGGGGCGGACATTCAACAGGAACTCCTTCAAGCCAGGGATCCTGACTCCAGGGAAGGAGAAGCCCAGTGTGCCCTCTAGAAGAGGGTGGAAGTTGGGCGAGGTCAGCAGGCCAGCAGTCACCCAAGCTTCACTAGCTACCCACTGGATCCCTGTCACATTTCTCTGAGCCAGCTGGGAAATAAGACACAAGAAGAAATCCGATGATGATAAAAAATCAAACAGATTACAATGAGTGCCAATATTATTTTGATATAGGTATAGGTAGTTCTCGTACTATAGCCATTTACATGATGCTTACCTCTGAGAGCAGATCCAGCAGCTGTCCCTCTGTGGCAAAGACCACCACTACAGATGCGGTTGATCTCTGCAGCCTGTTTGCCATTTCTTGTATTTCAGCGACTGTGGGTGATTTGGGGATAGTCAGATGAAATGCTAGACACCCACCTTGTTGTCTAAACTGATTAGAGAATGCTTGGATGCCATAGTGACTGTAGTCATCCTGAAAGATAGAGATAGAAAACAGAGCAGAAGTTTTGGCAATCATGTTGTTATATTTAATGGATTAATAGTGGGGTTAGAAAAAGGCCTTAATCTCACCGTGGTCCCTATTGTGCCCACCCAGAACCATCCGAAGAAGGTGACCAGCTGAACAAGACCCCTAACTTGAAATAGATCACTCGGAACAGTCCGCAAGAATGATGGGTATATATTCTTGTCGGTAAGACAGGTACAAGTAGCAAAATAACTCACCTGTAGGGAGATTAAGTTAATTTTATCTTTATCGATGTAAGACAGAAGCCCAAACTAAAACGTTTTTACACATTTTAAACATTGTTGTGTGATTTATTGCAAAAACCATTCCTTTTTTCATTCTTTTCTTACCAGTGGGAGGTTGAGAGGGCCAAGAGTGTGTGCTATAGCTCTTGTAGGGGAAGACGACGCAAGGCCAATTACAGCAGGTACAGGAGAATCAGCAAGACACAAGGGTCCAGTTTCAGATTGCGTACTATCCACTCTCCCCTCAGTTATATTAAGTTCTCTGTAATTTCCATCATTCTTAAGACTCTGAGACACTAATCCACTGTTCTCAGTGCTTTTCTGTTTCACAGTGCTCAGCATCCTTTTCTTTCTTGTTTTTTCTATTGTCTTTGCCCCCTCCATTGTAGTACCCCTGTCCTGTGGCATATCTAATCTTTTCTCAGTTTTTTCCATTTGTTTCACCTCATTCATCACAGTTTTAGAGCCACTGACTAAAGAGAAAAGAGCTTGCAGGCTGGTGTGGACATGGTCACAGCTGTCCATAATCCGGTAGCCCAGCTTAACACCTGGCAACAGGTTTGAATTACGGTTAATTTCCTCCACTGCGAACACCATGGTCATCATCCAGCGGAAGGCTCTGTGGTCAAAGCTGTGGAAATTTTGATAAAGTCAAATGCAGTCTATGCAGTCAATCGTGAGATAGAAGACACTGTATCACAGCACAACATAAATGATGACATGTAAACGCTGTAAAAGACAGCAAACAGTAAGAGGAAAGGATTCGTTTGCATGAAAATGAGAGATTTCTTTAATCTGGGACTGTATCAGATATCAAGAGTATCCTCACACTCACCCACTGCAAGGTGTGAGCTGAGGTTTGCTGTGGTAGCTGTGCTGTGGCTTTGGGGCCACATAATGCAGAGGGAAAAACCCTCCGATTACAACATCCCCTCCCGATTGCAGAGTCAGAGGCTCACTGTCTGCCAGTTTCATACACTGAGGTAAACTAGAAGCAAAACTACTCACTCCCTCTATCCTCAAGCCACTCAGTGTATCAGTCATAGTCTCTTCTTCTTTCACCACACCTCTCTCTAAACTTAGTTCCGTCCTTGCCTTTGTACTTGTAGGAACATCAGACGGCACCGGGAAAATTAGGCTAAAAAATGCCCAAAGAAGCAGCCAGGGAGAAGCCCCAACAGGGGCTGAATGCAGTATCCATAATGACCCCATAAGGATATGTATGTGTGCTGTAGACAGTGGCTATCGACCATAGTCTATGAAAGGCTAATGAGGTAGGCTAGGCTATATAAAAACTGTAATGGTTGCTTAATGTTGTAGGTCATATGAGTCATCGCCAGTGCAGCCAATCACAAACAAAAGCAATGGCAGAAGAAAGAGGACAAGACGTGGAGTATTGTTGGAGACGACTGTAGTGAAAGAGAAAGAAAAAGAAAAACAATTTGATGCTAATTCAAATGCAATTAGACCTAGTAACATTAACCTCAGTAGCCCATATTCTGTTTTCTAGATTTATTTGCTCTATGTATGGATCCTTATAAATCTTTATTTTTTCTTTATATTCATCTTTCTGTAACAGAGCTCCCAGCCAAGGAATTTTACATGAGTAAACCTGCACATACAACGGGAGTGACAATAAACATCTTGAATCTTGAAGAGGCTACTAAAGTGCAATGCTAATCCAGGTTACCATGGAGAATGTAAATTATAACATTGTGAAAATGGAGTCATTATAGCGATTTGCCACAACAATGAGTTTTCTGGGAATTTTAACTGTAACATTTTCTGTGATTGTACAATGACTCACAGAAAATGGCTCGGTATACTGCTACCACCTATTGGACATTATATAATAAAGCTAGTGTGCATGGAATTAAATTGCCTTAATGCTCATGGCTGATTCACAGCTGTGTATTGTTGATTTTTTGTTGTGTGATGTACTACCCCAAAATTTGGCCTCCAGATAAGAATGGTCTGTTTATATTAAATTATTATGATCACTCTGTCACTGAGCTGTGTGTTTTTTCACCTGAAAAAGATACGATACGCTTGGCCCATTTGAAACTTGAACAAAAGCACATTGGAAGTGGACTGTAAAAATAATTCATCTCTGGGTCTGGACAGGGGTAGAGTAGGAGATCTCAGATGGGCAGTGTGGGGGCTGAACAGATGGGCAGAGCTTAATTAGAAATGGTCACCAGTGTAGTTGGAGCCACAGAACTGGCTGGAGGATGGACAGATATGTGATTTGGTGACATGGCAGTAGAGTTTATAAACATTGTGGCAATACAGATTTTACCAGCATTTTCCAAGCAGTTCCAAACCTCAGATGTCTTGATTTTTGTTCATTAAATGTTTCTTGGTGTTCTTCTCTGGCTTTAACAATATAATGAAACACTTGGGAGCAAATATACACAGTATTAGTCCGAAACTGGAGGCCAGAATGGCAAATATCTCCACAGCCACAGTAAATTTCCCAGGAGAGCTGACATATGCTGGAATAAAGGTGATCCAGACTGCACAGAATATCAGCATGCTGAAGGTGATAAGCTTGGCCTCATTAAAATTATCAGGTAGTTTCCGGGCAAGGACAGCTAACACAAAGCAAAAGACAGCCAGTAGGCCGATGTAGCCGAGCACAGCCCAGAACCCAATAGCTGAGCCTAATGCACACTCCAGGATGATTCTCTCCTTATGTATGGTTAGGTTTTTCATTGGAAAAGGGGGGCTAAGAACCAACCAAATAGTACATATTAAAACTTGAACAAATGTGAAAGACACTACAGTCATTCTTTGCTGTGGAGGACCAAACCATTTCATGACATTACTGCCTGGGAGTGTAGCTTTGAAGGCCATTAACACCACTATTGTTTTTCCGAGAATACAAGAGATGCAGAGGACGAAGGTGATGCCGAATGCTGTGTGTCTCAGCATGCAGGACCACTCAGAGGGTGCTCCAATGAAAGTTAATGAACATAAGAAACATAGAGTCAGGGAGAAGAGCAGCAGGAAGCTCAGCTCAGAGTTGTTGGCCCTGACAATCGGGGATGTCCTGTGACGATAGAACACAGCCGCTGTTATAATGGCAAGACAGGCACCGCCAACTGAGAATGTTGCCAGGATGATTCCCAGGACCTCGTTGAAGGAAAGAAACTCTACAGGCTTGGGGAGACAAGTGTCTTTCTCTGCATTTGGCCAGAACTCCTTGGGGCAAGGGAAACAATCAGGGGAATCTGAAAAAAATAAATCAAAAAGAGTTTTTAGTAGTTATATATTTGATGTTGCAAATACGCGCTGGAAAAAAGATTACCTGTAGTATTGCTAATCTCTCCTTCAGGGCACAGTATACAACCATAACAGCAGATGGGTTTTCCTTTCTGCAACACTTTACGAGTTCCTGGAGGACAGCTGTCAGTGCACACTGACACAGGGATCTGGCACATACAGAAACAAACTCACACATTATTAGGTGTACTATGCAACTTTTAGGATTAAGCGATAGATTCACATTTCTTCAAGTCTGTATTAAAACAATACTCACATGCCAATATGTGTATTGAAAGTGTTATTAATTATTGTATCTGTTCCTGTTCTACTTTTTCTCACCTGCCAAGCAAGTGGGTGTGGAAAATGACGGTTTGCTGAAAATGTGGTACATTGTATCTCTCCTTCTTTTGTATAAGGTTAATGTTCTTTGTACATTGTTGTTGTTTAAATTAAAATAGATAAATGAATAAAAAATGGCTGCAAAGAAATTGATTGACTAGTAACAGTTGGAGAACAACATTGTATCAGGATTGAATCTCTTCACAGTCTGTGTGGACAGGAGCAGCAGGGACCAAAAACACATACTGTATCATACCCTTTAAAATCACCAAATTTGAATATGTACTACTTACTTGTGTGCCACCCTCCACCCAGGTGAGGTTTTTGTTGATATGGAACTGCTGACCGACTGGCAGTGATGCATCATAGTGTCCTACTTTCACCAATTCAATGTTGCCACTCTCACTTTTTTGCCAGTTAACCAGCTCGTATGTGGCCACAGGATCCCCGTTGGCATCAAATGACACATCATAACCATTTTGGGAAAAACTGACTTTCTTCAGCTGAGTAAGAACCTGAGAGAATAACGTAATATAAGAAAGTGAGGGAGAGAAAGAACATAATGTTGAATTAAAGCAACAAGTAGCATTGAATGGGCCCTTAACATGTCTAAAGTGATGAGAGCAATGTGCCTACCAACTTTTGTGAATATCGGAGCAACTTTGACCGAGTTTCAACAACTTCCTGTTTTGTCTTTTGGGCAAAATTGACCACCACACCCCAAAATGACTCTCCAAAGGGTCATAAAAACTGCTGGAAAATGTATGCCCCAAAGAACAGTTTTGACTTGTTCTCACATTTGTGTCAATTTTGGTGAGTTTTGGTGAGTTGGGACTGTTGGACCTCTGTCACTTTAATGCTCTGGCAATTAAAATGAATATTCAGTTTCATATAAAGTACATTATAGCAAAAAAATTACCTGTTTGGACTCTATCCTGGTGAACTTGTCACACTGAGTTGTAGAATTTGTGCCCTGACACACTGCATTATGAATGGCATGTGCGATGGCATAAACAGCTTTGTACACCATGTTGGTGATGCGAAGCTGAGATGTGTCAGTGTACGGGCTCCGGAGCGTCTGTATGTCTTCAGTGCCATCACACACACTCTCATCTATGGCTGCACCTAAAAACACACAGAGACAGAGGACGGTGTTTTTTAGTCTTGGCATTGATATTGCAGTATTATTTCCTTATGTGTTCATAATTCTTTTTTCTCCTTTTGTTTTTGCTTTATTTTGCTGCTTTTTCAGATATGCCTCTCTTTTTTTTGTAATTCATAACATTCATAACAGCTGAGATAAACGCATAACCAGTCATCAGATGATTAGTCGCATTTATATAAATGATCACAACCTCTCCATTCATCACCAATCCACTTAACATGTTTAAACATATTTAAGATATATAAATGATCTGACATCAGTCAGTACGATAACCTTGTTAGACCTACATACATATATACATACTTACAGACGTACATACATACTGTAAGTAATATATGCATGTAAATAAATGTATAAATACATATTGCATGTGTATTTAGCTTGGTGTCCTGGAGACTGTCTATATACTGTGTGTTTGTGTTTAGAGCCTCAGTGTTGGCACTGTGAAACTACAGAGGCCAAACTTTAACAAAATCTCCTCCAAGGAAGCGGAGTGCCTAAATTTGACCTGAAGGATCTTCTAGTGAGATTATTTGCAATATTAGTAGATTTCCCTTTCAATAGAAATCTGGTCTTAAAGCAGCTGTGAACTTGGAATAAACAATTCATATTCCTTTTTTAAAAATCAACACAACGTTCTCACTTTTTCCCAGCCTGCAGTTGAATGAATCCTCCCAGAGCTCAGTAAGCACCGGAGAGGCAGCCACTTCAGTGGGAGAGAGATCCAGCAGGAAGTCTCTCAAACCTGGGATGACGGATTTCTGAATACCAAATCCGATGGCTCCGGCACAGAAGCCAAACCTCAGCATGTCTGGATGGGTCACCCAGGATTCACTGCCTATCCACTGGCGAGGTGGAGAAGGTTCACGTGACAGCTCCTCCAGCAGGATCTTCATGTCACCAGGGGCTGTAAATGCCACTACAACCAAAGCTGTGGACCTGGCGGGACATTATAATTACATTTCTTAAACCAATATAACCATAACATTAACATTTAAAATTAAATTATACAATTAAAAATGACACAAACAAACACAACACGAGTATAATGAATTGAATGTACAGGATGGGTCTCACTCATTTCTATTTTTATGGCAACATCAGCAGCTGTATAATTATGATAGAAATAAACGTGATGAAAAAGAAAATTGTCATTTCGCTACTAAGTTAATAAAATAATCTTTCACTATGTGATTGACTGAACATTTGGTGTTTTTTGTGTGTGTTGGAGGTCAGTGTAACCACAGGCAACCACAGCTCAATCAGTGAAACCTGCGGATAACGTCAGCTACTCTCTGGATCCTGCTATGTGGGTGGGTCCGATAGAAAGACTCGGAGTATTCCACACAGACCCCCTCCTTCTGAGCCGCGTCCAGGAAAGACGCCATGCCATTATTGCCATAGTCCGAATCCGAGCGCACAGCTCCTATCCAAGTCCAGCCAAAGTGTTTCACCAGCTTGACCAGCGCGTCAGCCTGGAACTGGTCACTGGGGATTGTTCTGAAGAAACTCGGGTACTGCTGCTTGTCGGACAAGCATGCACACGTGGCAAAGTGGCTCACCTAAAGGAAAAACATTTTATTCTTTTACGGCACAGACAAAAAAAAAACTATATCATACACATAGTTTGTCAGAAATTCAAAATATTTACTTGAGGAATGTTAAAGGGCCCGATGACGCGCGACATGCTGATGGATGGCGTGGAGCCAGACTCACCAACTATGGCCATCACCATACCAGACTGCGAGCAGTTGTCGCCGGTGTAAAACACCGGGTCCAGGCCATTAGAAAGCTGGAATGCCACGTGCACCGCCACGGGCACTGAGGCGCATGAGTCGTGGATCTGATAACCGAGTTTGATGCCCGGCAGCAGCTCCGTGCTGTTGTTTATCTCCTCGATGGCGAAGATCATTGCGCGAGAGAAGCGCAGCTCACGGGAATCGATCCTGCACACAGACACTCATGTCACTGCTAAAATCTACTTATTATAAGAACAGCTCACAATTTGAACATATTATAAAGGAGAGCTGCAAGTCGTAGTTGTGGAAAATAAGTGGTAGCTGCACTGCATCTATGTACATCATCAAGAGTTCATCAAATCAATCCAAAAGTCAAAGGAAGTGTATTACATGGAATAACAATTATTCTAATGATATAAATATTAATAATAATCTTAATATTATTTCACCCTGTTAAATATTCATGAATATGTTGTGATATTATGTTGTTATAGTCTCTTTTAAGAAATAAAAATGCTTCTTTTTCATTCAGTCGCACTTAAAATACTCGTAATGAATAATTACGCTTTGAAACAGGACTGCATGCACATCACATAAATTAAAACAGTTCCATCCCCCAGTCTACATCCTGCCATCCCTCAGTTTTCGCTCTTACTAACCTCCCTGTGCACCTTAGAGGCGCAGGCATGGTGGTGTAATCATACTTCACTGTATGCACATAGTTGTGAATGGAGAAAACACCCCCAACAACATAGTCACCATCCATTGAGAACGCAGGTAGACGAGTAGACGAGACGCCCTGGAGCTTGCATCTCACAGATGAGGCCTCGGTGCTAACCCCACCTTCAGCCCTATCCTCTGTACGCCCTGCCCTTTGTTTCAGACCATCCCCAGGACCGCTCAAGACAAGAGCTGGGTTCAGCTCACACCAACCCAGAGACAGAACCAGGCCAATAAAGAGAGCTGAGATCATCATCCCTCTCGTGTCTGCATGTGAGCATACTGCATGTGTGTTTTCACTGGGTTTTATAGATTTTTGGACAAAAGCTGCCCTCCTTCTACTGTACGTCAGCTTAGTATACATCAGAGACAGGATGCCCTTAACCAGTGGTTAGTGATCAACTCTGGTCCCATGGGTGGCACCGACTGTCCATGTCTCTTTTCTCCACTTAAACAGTTGTCGGTACAAACACCAGATATCCTAACTTTGTCCTTCCCTTTCTTCATGACATGGTCATTTTGTATTTATCCTTAAGTGCTTGTGCCATGTATATGTATGCTGCAAGTTTGACATAAAATGTCACACACTCAAAATAATGTATTGCATGCAGTAGTTTTGGGATTAATTTAGCAACAAGGCATCCAGGAAGGTAACCTGCCTTGCACGCTCATATATGAATATTTTCTAGCTACATATTTCACAGCTACATAATTCCCAAATGCCACCCAGGTATGCTGTAAATCTATCGAAAAAAGGAACTGAAGGAATTTGGAAATACTGATTTAGAGGCTCACTCTGTTACTACCACCTAGTGGACAACACAACTGCTGATTCACAAATAATTCTTTAAAAAACCGTATCATCTCATGATGATGACCTGTGCACATACTGTATGTTTCTTTTCAGGTGAGTCATTTCACCACATGTTCCTGCCTGAGTGATCGGCAACGCTTTCCATCCTTCTTTAAAATAATCCCATGTGACGCTTTCCAGGTGACACTATTAGTAAAATAATAATTGCAAAATATTCTTTACATCAACTTAAAAGTAAGTCTTCCAAATGAAACAATGTTTGGGGAGTGTGGATGTATGTGCTTCGTGCATCATTAATGAAAATATGTGTAATGAGATGACAGTGCTGAATTAACTAAATCATACTCTCTATCTAATTAGGTGTGTGCTGTGATTCAGATTCCTCTGAAGGAAAAACAAAACAAATAAAGTGAATTGCTTAATTTATTAAAGCCAATAGTAAACAATTCAGTGCACACCACAAAGAAAACCATAATAATGCTTTGATGTCCGGAGATGTTTGTTTTATATCACAATATACAGTTGGTGAGACAGAATGCGACAAGGCTGCAGTATATGACCAGTGACGCGTGAACATCAGTAGATGTACTCCAGATGCCCAACTTCATGCTGGGTTCAAGGACTTCCTTGTAAGGATAAACCCTGGCCAACATCACAACAACTGTGGAAATAGTATAGTGAGAGTTAAATCTTACAATCTGACCTGAAAATAGAAATCATCATTATGTCACATTTATGTTAACACTTTTTATCACATTATCAAATGCTAAAAATTCAGAACTGAGTTTCTTGCTCTTGCTATCACTTAAATTATGTTTCCTGTGTTCACTGCTGTTTATCAACCATCCCAGACTTTGGACATGCCAGCTGAGACATGCAGCATTCAGGATCAGCTTTGTGCTTTGTGTCTCATGCATCCTGGTAAAAACCATGGTTGTTGTGGCCTCCAAGCCAGGAGGTGGAGCCAGTCTCAAGTGGTTTGGTGTTTTGCAGCAGAGAGGAACAGTTCTGGCTCTCACTTTCATTCAGGCAGCAGTTTGGACTGCTTGGCTTGTCTCTTCCTCACCAGCTCCTCATGAAAACACTCATGACAAGATAGTTTATGAGTGTGTTGTTGGATCCACAATTAGTTTTGCAGTGTCACTGGGCAACATTGGCTTACTGGCTATCCTCGGCTTCCTGCTGGCATTTCTGGCAAGGAATCTTCCAGACAACTTCAATGAGGCCAAACTCATCAGCATGCTAATCCTGTATGCTGTGTGGGTGGCCTTTGTCCCTGCTTATGTCAGCTCACCAGGTAAATATGCAGCTGCAGTGGAGGTATTTGCCATCTTGGCCATCAACTGAATTGCACACACAGACCTGCCCTCTTTATAGATAAAAAAAGACATTCTTAAATGTTGCTCTTCCATGGTCTATGGTGGCAGTGTGGTGAGATAACTCACTAAGTGCTTAGAGAGTTACTCTGACTACCTAATGTTCAATGTCCATTGGTGAATCAATTCATTTTGGTGAAGACAGGAAGAAGGATGTCCGCTCATGACTAACCTGATAGAGGCATACAGTGTCTTGGATTTCAATAAAATGAATGAGATTAGTGTGAAGGAGAATGAGATGGCGCTGCAGTACAAGTGTATCTGAAAGCTCCACAATGACAGCCCGTGCTACCAGCTTTATACCAGAGAAGATGGCGAGAAGACGCAACCAAATCAAAGAAGTTAATAATGTAAAGTGCTTAACTTTAGCTGGGTTATGAGGGCAAGTGATGTGTTTTTCTGATAATTAGTGGACAAGAAAATCACTAGATATAGGTGGCTTATAATGTTTGTGCATGTGAGTGTGTGTAGACTAGCCAGTGCCCCATTATGAGCATCTGGAAATGTTAGGAAATAATTCTAAATACAGCAACAAAAAAATATATAATATACTATTCAATATAATAGTCCATATTTTAAGTACACAAAAATGAAGGAATTTCATGGATGGGATATACTAATTCAAAGTCTACTGGGTGCACATGCACTTGCACAGGACCATACGCAGATGCACATTTCCGCATGCACATGTGTGTATATTTGAATATGTGGTATCACTTGTGACCAAAAGATTTTGACTTGAGTCTTAATAAATGTCTTTCACTTCATTTGTATAATGAGTAATGATTGAGATCTTTAATGCCCTTTTTCTCAAAAACATGGAGTAGAAAGATATTGTTGGTACTGCCATAAAGCTGAGATTTTCCTCTTTACATACCAACAGAAAACTCAAAATGTGTTTCTGAGTCAAAGTGACTCAAAATGATCGAGCATGTCACATATGGTCTAATCTCTAATTGCATAATGGTCAACTTAAGAGCAGAACATGCACACTCGACTTGTACAAGCCTATGAAGACTGAATTTGGATGCCCAATTTGTGGCTGAACCACTACCATTTACAGAAATACCAATACAAAGGGTCCATGAAGTAACCATTCCCATGGCGCAATGTGGTCACCCATAACTTTCATAAGCCAGTACAATAGCCTCTACTACATAGTGGGACAGAGGCTGGTGATGAATCATCAATCAATAATCATAACGTACTCATTCGAGATGCATATGCCCTGCCTCTCAATGATTGCCCATGCCCTGATAGGTAGTTTGAAACTATGACAAAAACCACCAAAGGAGATGACATAACATGGTATATAAAATCAAGGAACCTTGCATGCAGATAAGAAATGGGTGTAGGGAGGAGGACAGTTATGGGAGCATTTCTAGACACATGTTTTTTCGTGTATGTCTACCTGTGTTTGTTTCTGTTTTCTTCTTTTTTCACATCAGAGTCTTCCTCTCTTTTCTCATCTTGTAAATTAAGGAGACAGTTTTATCTTAATGGGATGCACAAGCCTGGCGATGTGATTCTGGGTGGGCTGTTTGAAGTCCACTACACCTCTGTCTTCCCTGAGCTGACTTTCACCTCAGAGCCAAATCAGCTCAGCTGCCAAGGGTAAGTCTCCCACCCATACTACAGATAGCATAAATCTGTACAGATTATTATATATGTATATATATGAACTTTTTAGTGGTTGACTGTGACATTTATGTGTTAGCTTTGACCCTCCAGGGTTCCGGCATGCCATGACCATGGCCTTTGCCATTGATGAGATAAACAAGAACTCCAATCTGCTACCAAATGTGACTCTGGGATACAGTCTTTATGACAACTGTGCCACACTTGTAATTGGATTTAGTGCTGCTTTGTCACTGGTCAGTGGTCGAGAGGAGCAGTTTTTGCTTCAGGAGAACTGTTTGGGGACTCCTCCAGTCCTGGGGATTGTGGGTGATTCCTTTTCAACATTTTCTATCGCCACATCTGATGTGATAGGTTTATTCAAATTGCCCATTGTAAGTTTCCTTCCTGCTGTCTTAGCTGTGCTTTTGTTATTCTGTATTAGAATTAATTTAAAATTTTAAATGATGGCATACATATTAGATATCAGCTCTAGTCTATCTAGCAAGCCTTTATTTGGCAAGCAGTGATCCTTTTCATTTAGATTTTGAAATCACAACTTCTTAAATAGGCAAAATCATTTGAATGTATCTACTGACTTGCATGAGAAGCACAATCTGTGTACATACTGTATGTTTCTTTATAGGTGAGTTACTTTGCCACATGTTCCTGCCTGAGTGATCGCCAAAGGTTTCCATCCTTCTTTAGAACGATCCCAAGTGACGCTTTCCAGGTAAAACTCTGTCCTAGAAATAACAAGTGCAAAATATGTTTCACAGGATGTCTAGTGAACATTAAAATATGTCCCTCCAGTCAAATCAATCAAATCTTTTGTCAAGTAAATGCATTTGTTTTGTGTATCATTGCTGAAAATACATGGATTTACAAGAAACATGGTAGAAGGATTAATTATTTGGTCATCCGTCATTGTGAGACATGAATAGGTAATTTTCTTCTGAATGATTATTCCAGAACGTGCACTAAACCCTCCAATCTGTATTCAATCAGGTGCGTGCTATGATTCAGATACTAAAACGCTTCGGCTGGACTTGGGCAGGTCTGCTGGTCAGTGATGATGACTACGGACTTCATGTTGCCCGATCGTTCCAATCTGACTTCACTCAGTCTGGTGGAGGTTGTTTAGCCTACTCAGAGATTTTACCCTGGGGCGACAACCCAGCTGAACTAATGAGGATTGTGGGTGTGATGAAGACATCAACAGCTCGTGTGGTCATTGTGTTTGCACATCAGATCCACATGATTAAACTAATGGAAGAGGTATGAATCTATCCATGTCACAGATTAGATTGTGTCACAGGCTTGTGAGGTAAGAACAGTGGAAGAACGATTGTAAACTTCACTATGTAAGAAAAAAAAATACCAAACTAAATTTAACAGCTGGTGTAGCACACCTACCTTCTCAAAGCAAACTCAAAAGTCAACATGCTCATGCTCATGGTCATGGTTGCACTTTAAAAATCAACAGTTCTATTTCTTTTCAAGCAATATTACATCTATTGCTGTAACTCTGTTCTGTAGAGCTGTTTTGATCAAATATTTGAGAACTAACCCCACTTATTTCACTTAATTGATCACCTATCTTAAGTTTTATTTTGTTATTTTATGATTTGTAGCAATTCAGTCCTACAAAGTAGACTGTTCCCCATAAGTCTAAAAATATGTATTTGATAAAATGCAATGAACAGATTGTAAAGCAGAATGTGACAGGCCTGCAGTGGATGGCCAGCGAAGCCTGGACAGCAGCTGCTGTGCTCCAGACCCCCCGCCTCATGCCGTACCTGGGTGGTACACTTGGTATCGCCATCCGCCGAGGAGAAATATCAGGGCTCAGGGATTTTCTGTTAAGAACACGTCCCAACTTACATGACAACAGCAATGGAAATAGCATGGTGAGATTTCAACCTTGCAATTATATCAATTACAGCAATTAATATTAAATATTTCTGTTGAGATTTTGTTTTAAATACATTTCAGGTGAGGCAGTTTTGGGAATATACATTTCAGTGTAGATTTGCACCACCTCCAGCAGGCTGGGTACAAACTGGGAGACCACTATGCACAGGAGATGAAGATCTGGAGGATGTGGTGACTGAGTTTTTGGATGTTTCCAACCTCAGGCCTGAATACAATATTTACAAGGCTGTGTATGCTCTGGCATTTGCCCTTGACGACATGTTGCGGTGCGAGCCAGGAAGAGGGCCTTTCAGTGGGCACAGCTGTACCAATTTGCAAACACTGGAGCCATGGCAGGTGGGATGTACAGTTTATACTTGCGTATTTATGGTTTTGAAAACTACTGCTGCTACATTTTGAGGTGTTTACTGAACTAGATTTTGTGAAACCAAACACAGTGAACATCTGAAAACAACAACAGTAAATTCTATTGAGTCTCCTAGTCACAATACTAACATGTGTTTAACCCTTTTGTAGCTCATGTATTACTTGGAAAAGGTCAACTTCACCACACCATTTGGTGATCAAGTGTCATTTGATGAGAATGGTGATGCTTTACCAATATATGATATCATGAACTGGCTGTGGCTCCCTGATGGAAGAACTAAAGTTCAGAATGTGGGTGAGGTTAAGAGGTCGGCCTTCAAAGGTGAAGAACTCACACTTCATGAAGACAAAATCTTCTGGAACTTTGAATCAAAAAAGGTTACCTTAGTACTGTAGGATATGATACTGTAAGATACTCAATCAAACAGTGTTGAATAACCGTGATGTAATTCTTACATTCCCTATAGCCACCCCGGTCAATGTGCAGTGAGAGCTGTCCTCCAGGTACCCGCATGGCCAGAAAGAAAGGGGAGCCTGAGTGCTGTTTCGACTGTGTCCCTTGTTCCGAGGGAAAGTTCAGCAATGAAACAGGTTGGTATCATTATACTTACTGTATATTGTTACTGCTATATTGTGGAGGAGGAATTAGTAATCAGAAATCTTCCTCTTCTTGGTGCCCACGATTGCAGAATCACAAGTTCACTGATGGGAGGGACAATGTGGTTGATTAGAAATGCTATGTGGAGCAGTGTGCAGGAATAGAAGGTAACTGTGTATGTTATGACCATCTACAGTCTCTCCATGGTGATGGCAGAAGTTAATAGTGACAAGGGCTACAAAAATGGAAATGTAATGCTAAATTGTACCAAAAAAAAGGTGAAAATGCAGAAAGAAAGATAATCTCCCCCTTTTTTAGGGTCCATCCAGTGCACCAGTTGTCCAGAGGATTTCTGGTCCAGCCCCCAGCGTGACCACTGTCTTCCTAAGAAAACAGAGTTCCTCTCCTACCATGAGCCTTTAGGTATCTGCCTGACAACCGCCTCATTGCTGGGCACATCTATGTGTGCTGTTGTCTTGGGGATTTTCATCTATCATCGCAGCACACCCATGGTACGAGCAAACAATTCAGAACTGAGTTTCTTGCTCTTGGTGTCACTTAAACTCTGTTTCCTGTGTTCACTGCTGTTCATTGGCCGCCCCAGACTTTGGACTTGCCAGCTGAGACATGCAGCTTTCGGGATCAGTTTTGTGCTTTGTGTCTCATGCATCCTGGTGAAAACCGTGGTGGTTCTGGCTGTGTTCAAGTCCTCCAAGCCAGGAGGTGGAGCCAGTCTCAAGTGGTTTGGTGCTATGCAGCAGAGAGGAACAGTTTTAGCTCTTACGTCAATCCAAGCAGCAATTTGCGCTGCTTGGATTGTTTCTGCCTCACCAGCTCCTCATAAAAACACTCAGTACCACAATGACAAGATAGTTTATGAGTGTGTTGTTGGATCCAAAGTTGGTTTTGCAGTGTTACTGGGCTACATTGGCTTACTGGCTATCCTCAGCTTCCTGCTGGCTTTTCTGGCAAGGAATCTTCCAGACAATTTTAATGAGGCCAAACTCATCACTTTCAGCATGCTGATCTTCTGTGCTGTGTGGGTGGCATTTGTCCCTGCTTATGTTAATTCCCCAGGTAAATATGCAGATGCAGTGGAGGTATTTGCCATCCTGGCCTCCAGTTTTGGCCTCTTGGTAGCACTGTTTGGACCCAAATGTTACATAATCCTGCTGAGACCAGAGAGAAACACAAAGAAAGCGATCATGGGTCGAGTCACAACTAAAACATAAAAAGGAACTTTAGTAAATATTAATCAACAGTGACCTGCTCATGAAATTACAGACAATAAGTAATCGTTTTAAATTTCAAACTTTACTTACTGGTACATATGGGAAACATGTCAGAAGAAACAAGGAAACATAGATTTTCTATAGGTTCATCTTTTGTTTCTGTCATGCTAGTAATTCCTGAATTCATTCCTTGGGATCTGAACTACTCAAAATTATGCTGAACTGTCTGAATAATGTTTCTGTGAATAAGTCAATCATACAATGAACCCTTAAAGGTGGGAAAGAAATATGTAGAAATATGTGATCATTATAGTTTCTCAAACAGAATGTCACAAAGAAAACATGTTTTTAGGTTTAATTGTTTATTAAAGCTGATTTAAGTTGGTTTTCTTGGCTTCATGGGGGACAGAATGAAAATGGACCTTCAAACTGTCAATCAAGCATGTGCCCAAGAAATTGTTTAGATTTGCCATTATCGGCAAACAAACATTGTTCAGGCATTCATGTCTATACAGCTCAGTTTAATTTTTAGTAGACTAACTCACAGGACTATATCAATTGAAATTCTTCTCTGCTATCTGTGTCCATTCCATTTTCATTCAGAGGGCATCAAATACCGATGTTTGTCACCCCCTTTAACGTCTGATAACAAGGCACCCTTCTGAGTCAATATTAGATACTCAGAGCAGCTATTCCATCCCTTCATTTCAAACAGCTCTCATCCCCAGTTTGTTAAATACTGACGCCACCGGACCTTTGTTGTCATGGTAACAATAAAGTAGTATTTGACACCCTGGGAATGACAAGCAGCTGTCCATACCATTTCACACACACTTCTGTGATATTGGTTTAGTAACATTCTGCAAGTTGTTCATCCAGCTATCAAACTGCCTGTGGTTTTAACCCGTCCAGTGAGCTCCTTCAGGCTTCATCTCTAGGGCATCGATGTTTCAGTTACATTTGTCATTCCTATCAATAAAAGTCGAACCACATTGTCAACAAATTTTCTGCTTTATGTGAAATTTTTGTGTATTTTCTTTGGTTTAACCATTTTAACATCAGTGCCCACCTCCCCACATGTAAATGTTTCACCAAAGCAGGTACCCCCAACACTATTTTGGCATATTAATTTCATCCTAGGCTTAGTAGCGCCCAAGATGACTGTGATTGGTTTATAGAAATACAAACAAACCAGATCTTTCTTCAGCACTGATGCAGACCTAAAATTAAGTGTGGAGATAGGCCTGGCAATGCAAGATTAAGTTTTTATATATATATTCACAAAAATGAACATAAATTGTAATCAAATGTAAATCATTTATATAATCATACATACATAAACATACACACACTCGCATGTTTCACTATCTTTGAATTTTGAATTGAAGATGTGTCAACAATCTTCTTCTGGCTATTATTTCCTGAAAATAACTGCTAAATGTCTAATTCAAATTTTTAATATTACCAAATTCATTAGGAAGGTGGGCTCTAGCTCTCAGTTGAGTGCTATGGTTTTTTTAAACTGTTTGTTTTGCTCGCTTTTATCGCGTTGTGGTTACTTATTTTTCATTTCCATTGTAACTGAAGTATTTAATAATCAGTGTGTCTGAAGTAAAAAGTACTGTAGTCATATTAACAATCATAAACACACTAACCTGATTCTACTATCTTAGAGACACACTCGAAATGAGCTATTGACTCTCACAACATTGACATTTAGTTATCACAAAATATGTAATGTAGTTTAGAGCTACTGTTTCTTCAAATACCTGCTGATGTAGCATAGAGTGGCACAATTATTTTAAAAAGTGCATTATGCCTATCCCCTATTGCTGCCCACGCCCTTATGGGTCATGTGAAAAATGTAACTAAAGCAGATGACCTAGCCCTGCATATAAAACTAAGTGCTCATGCATGAAGATTAGATACAGGGGTGAAGGGAGGAGGGCAGTTATGGGGGCCTTTCCTGTCAAATATCTGCTCTTGTGTGTCTATCTGATCTTGATTTCTTCTAGTTTTTTCTTCACTGAGACTTCCTCTCTTTCCCCATCTTGTAGACTGCGGAGGCAGTTCAATCTTAATGGGATACACAAGGCTGGTGATGTGATTCTGGGTGGGTTGTTCGAAGTCCACTACAGCTCTGTCTTCCCTGAGCTGACTTTCACCACAGAGCCACGCCAGCCCAGCTGCAAAGGGTAAGTCTCACACATGTGGCTGAGAATTTGCACAGATTATTATAAATCCTTCATTAATTTTTAGGGGTTAATATTGATATTTTGTCTGTTAGCTTTGACACTTTAGGATTCAGGCATGCCATGACCATGGCCTTTGCCATTGATGAGATAAACAAGAACTCCAGTCTGCTACCTAATGTGACTCTGGGATACAGTCTTTATGATAACTGTGCTACACTTGGTATTGGGTTCAGTGCTGCGTTATCATTGGCCAGTGGTCGAGAGGAGCAGTTTCTGCTTCAGAAGAACTGTTTAGGAACCCCTCCAGTTATGGGGATTGTGGGTGATCCATTCTCAACCTTTTCTATTGCCACCTCCAATGTTCTAGGTTTATTCAAACTGCCTATTGTGAGTATCCTGACTTTAAATTTGTGAGTGCTTTTTTTATATATTATACAATTAAATTGATTAATTATAAAGTGTTAAAATAATGAAGATATTTTGAATTCCTCTCTTAACTTGTGTGAATTATGTGTGTTTCTTTATAGGTGAGTTATTTTGCCACATGTTCCTGCCTGAGCGATCGACAAAGGTTTCCATCCTTCTTCAGAACAATCCCAAGTGACACTTTCCAGGTATCAGCAAAATAAGAACTGCACATCCAGTATGTTTCAAGTAAATTGTAGTAAATTTGAAAATAAGTCTTGGCAATCAAATAAATCTTGTGCATAAGTCATATTTGCTGTCTTCAGCACTGATTATGATGATCATTGATGATTAATGATCATCATAATCACTATGATCCCATCATGAAGCATGTATAGTAAAAAATTCACTAAAAGATTATGCAGCCTCTGCACTAATCCCTCTACTATGTCTTCACTCAGGTGCGTGCTATGATTCAGATTCTAAAACACTTCAGCTGGACTTGGGCAGGTCTGCTGTTCAGCAATGACGACTATGGACTCCACGCTTCCCGATCCTTCCAATCTGACCTGGCTCGGTCTGGTGGAGGTTGTCTGGCCTACTCTGAGGTTTTGCCCTGGGGCAATGAGCCAGATGAATATAAGAGGATTGTGGATGTTATGACAAAATCCTCAGCTCGTGTGGTCATTGTTTTTGCACATCAGATGCACATGATTCAACTCATGGAAGAGGTTGGGGGATGAAAATACACAGATATTTATAAATCCATAGCATAACCACAAAAAATCGTTTTTTCTGTGAATTATCATGTGCTCTTTTTTTGAATTACCAAAGTTTGCATTAAAAAATAGTACTTATTTAGGAGGATTTAGGAGTGGTAATAATTAAACCATGCAACATTTATGTCTATATTTATGCTCATCTGTATGTTGTAAATGGACTAATCTAATATGCTAAAACATAGATCAAAAGACCGTGATTTACACAAATCACTTTGATCTTAATATTTTAATTAGATCTGCAATTTTATCACTAAAGGTAACAATCATACCAGAGAATTATTGAATAGTTTTGTTGTAATATATTTCATACTATCACTACTACAGCTGTTTCACAGAAAACATGTTTATTACAATACACAGGTGGTGAAGCAGAACGTGACGGGCCTGCAGTGGGTTGCCAGTGAAGCTTGGACATTAGTTGATGGACTCCATACCCCTGCCTTTATGCCGTACCTTGGAGGCACACTGGGCATTGCTATTCGTCGTGGAAAAATACCAGGACTGAGGGACTTCCTGTTAAGAATCAATCCTGACCAACACCATAGCAATGACTATGAAAATAATATGGTGAGACTGGTGCAATCTTATGGCAAATTCCGAGAACACTATGTTGTTATTATTTCTGTTAACATATAAGATCAAATGTTGTTTTTTAATGTAGGTGAAGCAGTTTTGGGAATATACATTTCAGTGCAGATTTGCACCAGCTCCAGCAGGTTGGGTGGAAGCTGGGGGAGGACTATGCACTGGACAGGAAGATATTGAGAGTGTGGAGACCGAGTTGTTGGATGTGTCAGAACTCAGGCCAGAGTACAATATTTATAAAGCCGTGTATGCCCTGGCATATGCTCTCGATGACATGCTGCAGTGCGAGCCAGGAAGAGGGCCTTTCAGTAAGCACAGCTGTGGCAGTTTGCAAAGACTGGAGCCATGGCAGGTGTAATATCAATTTACACTCCATCTGCTGTTTTTTTTTTAAATACAGCTGCTACACCTTGGGGTGCATGTTGTGAGAGTAGAATATTAAGGAAAAAAAGTCAATATGTAAAACTGATATTACTATGCCAGCTATTGAGTTAACGATTTTCTTTAATAAGTTTGAAAGGCCATATAACAGGAAATAATACATTGTTTTTGTTCATTTGTTTGATTTGACAGTGATAATTATCCTAAGTAATATATTGATCAAACAAAACATTTAATGTGCCACAGTACTGTAGAAAGAATTTAGAAACTTAATATTTTCATTATGTATGTTCCATACACTTCATTTGAAAACTAAATTCAGCAAGCCTTGCACACAAAACCTTAACCCAATTAAGAACACTGAATTATGGGGATTCTTGAATCCTTAATTTTGATTTCCTGAATTGTTGGGTCTCTCTAGTAAAGAGTTTGGTCTTGACCTGCATTTTTATGGAAAGTGTCTTGAGACATTTGTTAAGAACTTAGATTGAACAAAGACACAAAGATTGATTAATGTGTACTCTCGACATCATTGAAAATGAGTGCCCTCCGTCATTGATTCCTTCTTGTCTTTTCATTCCTATTTGTAGCTTATGTATTACTTGGAAAAGGTCAACTTCACCACACCATTTGGTGATCAAGTGTCATTTGATGAGAATGGTGATGCTTTACCTATATATGATATCATGAACTGGCTGTGGCTCCCTGATGGAAAAATTAAAGTTCAGAGTGTTGGTGAGGTTAAGAAGTCGTCCACGAAAGGTGAAGAACTCACACTTGATGAAGACAAAATCTTCTGGAACTTTGAGTCGAAAGAGGTTACTTCTGTTTAATGTTGGCTTTGATTTAGTAATGCATTACATACAATAGCTGCATCACATGGCAGAAAATAACATTTCACTATCTTTCTCTGTAGCCACCCACGTCAGTTTGCAGCAAGAGTTGCCCCCCAGGTACACGCATGGCCAGGAAGAGGGGACAGCCTGTGTGCTGCTTCGACTGCATCCCTTGTTCTGAGGGAATGATCAGCAATGAAACTGGTTGGTATTCTCATTTAAGTTTTGGGATTTGTTGTGGAGTATTCATTTGTTTCAGGAATATATCCCCCTTTGGGTGTCCAGTAGGTGTTGAAGGAAAGCGTATGTGCACTACTGCAGAAATGCGGGTTCCATCCCCGGCAGTGGTGGTCAACTGTGACAGAGTTCAAAGGTGGGAGGGATGATGTTCTTGTTGCTGCAATAGCAACTCCCACTTATTGAGATAAAGTAAAGAGGGATGATAAAGAAAAAAATGTTCCCCTTATTTTCAGACTCCATGGAGTGCATCGATTGTCCAGAGGATTTCTGGTCCAGTCCCCAGCATGACCAATGCGTTCCTAAGAAAGCAGAGTTCCTCTCCTATCATGAGCCTCTAGGTATCTGCTTAACAACTGCCTCATTGCTGGGCACATGCATCTGTACTGTTGTCCTGGGGATCTTCACCTATCATCGGAGCACACCTATGGTACGAGCAAACAATTCAGAACTGAGTTTCCTGCTCTTGGTGTCACTTAAACTCTGTTTCCTGTGCTCACTGCTGTTCATTGGCCGCCCCAGACTTTGGACTTGCCAGCTGAGACATGCAGCATTCGGGATCAGCTTTGTGCTTTGTGTCTCATGTATTCTGGTTAAAACTATGGTTGTTCTGGCTGTGTTCAAGTCCTCCAAGCCAGGAGGTGGAGCCAGTCTCAAGTGGTTTGGTGCTATGCAGCAGAGAGGGACAGTTCTGGTTCTTACTTGCATCCAGGCAGCAATCTGCACTGCTTGGCTTGTCTCATCGTCACCAATTCCGCATAAAAACACCAAATACCACAATGACAAGATAGTTTACGAGTGTGTTGTCGGGTCCACAGTTGGTTTTTCAGTGTTATTGGGATACATCGGCTTTTTGGCTATCCTCAGCTTCCTGTTAGCATTTCTGGCAAGGAATCTTCCAGACAACTTCAATGAGGCCAAACTCATCACTTTCAGCATGTTGGTCTTCTGTGCTGTGTGGGTGGCCTTTGTCCCTGCTTATATCAATTCACCAGGTAAATATGCAGATGCAGTGGAGGTATTTGCCATCTTGGCCTCCAGTTTTGGCATCTTAGTAGCACTGTTTGGACCCAAATGTTACATAATCCTGATGAGACCAGAGAGGAACACAAAGAAAGCAATCATGGGTCGAGCCACCAAGTCATAAAAGTAGCATCAACAGTAGAGTGATCAGCTAGTCTAAACCAGTATACCTACCTATTATTGCCTTTTTGCTAGATCACATTTCCCAGGATTTGGGAGACTTTGAAAGGCTTTGCCTCAGTTTCCACCTGTCTAAACATTAAAGATGAAAATAAACCATTTTTGTGACTCTTGCAGTTATTTCAAAGCTATTATCCCCAAAGTAACAGTAGTGGACAGTATCCAAATTAGAATCAGAATCTGCATCAGAACCAAACTTTTAAGAAAGTATTCATATTCAATTCGGTTTGACACATTACGCGAGGCTATTATATATACAAATACAACAAACAATTAGAAGACAGCTTGTATGGGGCATCATTGTAGAAGTTCATCCATCCATCACCTGGAGCCAATCCCAGCTGACTTCGGGCTAGAGGTGGGGTACACCCTGGACTGGTTGCCAGCCACAGACACATAGAGACAGACAACCATTCACACTCACACCTATGGGCACCGCATTTATATTGTACTTCATGTAAAAGTCATGAAGTATAATTTATCCAGGTTGCTGTCAGCTTAAACATTGCACAGTTTTTACAACATCATCTTTTTACATACAGCAAAATATCATCTGCATATAATTTAAAAAAATCGTTTCTTTTTGTTCGATACCCTCGGTATCATTGTGAATTCTAGCTTTTGTAAGTAGCTCAGTTGCATGAGCCATTAGCAATAGGGAAATGGGACAACACTCGCAGGTTATTCTCTCCAGGGTGAAAACATTTGAAAGTTCCCATTAACATTTCCTCTAAAACCCACACTTGTTAAACTGGTACTTATATATATTTTCACTCATTATCATATGTTCTCATCATTCAATGACAAATTATTCTTTTGATGGGGCTGATCTGGGGCAGAGGGGCTTCATAGCAACCTTTGCTTAATAAACCCCTTTGGTCTGGCTTAACAAGTTCTCGTAAATATATGAAGACCTAAAAGAAAATTTTACTCTCAGTATAGCCTTTTCAATCATAAGAAGCATCTTTTTTATTTATTTTTGAAGAGCAAGAAAAGTAAGCTACACGTTTATTTCAAGAGTTTCAAATTAAGTGTGTCTGTTTGACAATTTGAGTTCTTCAGTCAACTGCAGTCAAGCTAGTAACTTTTCACACTGTGTAATTGAAAGTTCTAACATTAAGGGAAATAATTCTGATTGAGTTCATCATAATGCCATATCTATCCCATATGATACCATGAATTACTGCGTCAGAAGAAAACCATTCCTGTCTAAATCATGGTTAAGTACAGAGTGACTCACACATTTAAGCACTAGATAGGCTTTAAGTTTCAAATTCAAAAACATAGAAGATAAACAAAGCCATTCACAAAAAATATAATGTGGTCCATGGTTCATATTTCAAGAGACACTTTTACATGCATTTTGCAGTATATTTTTGATGTTGTATTAGCATAATTAAATTGTATCTTTATTATGTTCTGCCCCGGTAGCTCATACCCTCATGGGTGGTGTGAAACATTTAACAATGACGAAACGCCTGCAAAGGGGATGACATAGCCCTGCATATAAAATGAAGTAACCACATATGGGGATGAGAAACAGTTGTGAAGAGAGGAGGGCAGTTATGGGAGCTTTTCTCGACAGACGTTTTTGCTTGTATGTCTACCATATCCTGTCTTTGTTCTCCTCTTCCTTTTTATGCTCAGTGTCTTCCTCTCCTCCCTCATCTTGTAAATTACAAAAACGGTTTCATCTTAATGAAATACACAAGCCTGGTGATGTGGTTCTAGGTGGGCTGTTTGAGGTCCACTACACCTCTGTCTTCCCAGAGCGGACGTTTACTGCAGAGCCCCAACAACCCAGCTGCAAAGGGTAAGTTTCACACATGCAGCACACAGCATGGGTCTAAAGGGTGTTGTCTGCATATTGATGATAAGTGACAAATGTCACTGTGCCGAAATGCTTATAATAACAAATGTAACATGTCATGACAGTTTTAGTGGCCTCTTTGAAATCTTGAAATATTAACACACTGCTGGAAAAACAATATTGTTTAAACTGTGTGATGTGTCAACATAGGCTGCTTTTTGTATATATCTTTTTCAGCAGTTAATTGTGTTATTTTGTGTTTTAGCTTTGACACTCTAGGTTTCAGGCATGCCATGACCATGGCCTTTGCTACTGATGAGATCAACAAGAATTCCAATATGCTACCAAATGTGACTCTGGGATACAGTCTTTATGATAACTGTGGTGCACTTGTTATTGGATTCAGTGGTGCATTATCACTGGCCAGTGGTCGAGAGAAGCAGTTTTTGCTTCAGGAGAACTGTTTAGGGACTCCTCCAGTCCTGGGGATTGTGGGTGATTCCTACTCTACATTTTCTATTGCCATCTCCAATGTGCTAGGTCTATACAAAATGCCTATTGTAAGTTTCCTAACTTCTAATATTATTCTATTTGTGTATACTGTTTTTGAATTAATGCCATATTTAAAAGTGATTCATTGTTGAAAATGAAAATATGTTGAGTGGGTTTGACTTGCATGGGATAGCTAACTTGAGTGTATACTGTTTATTTCTTTATAGGTGAGTTATTTTGCCACATGTTCCTGTCTCAGTGACCGTCAGCGGTTTCCATCCTTCTTTAGAACGATCCCAAGTGATGAATTTCAGGTGAAAAAAAATCCAAAACTGAAAAAAAAGTGTCACGGACATTACAGCACGGTGGTAGAAATGTTCCCTCATGACACAAACCTTTTCTTTTCTTTTATGGGGATTAATTTACCGTGACTGCATTGTGAAACAATGATATAAATGTATATATTATAATTATATACACTGTAATAATTGTAATTAGGTGTACATGTCATTTAAAAAGAATCTACTCATCTGTGTCCCTTCAATTCAATATATCCACTCAGGTGCGTGCTGTGATCCAGATTCTAAAACACTTCAGCTGGACTTGGGCAGGTCTGCTGGTCAGTGATGATGACTATGGACTCCATGTTGCCCGGTCCTTCCAATCTGACCTGGCTCAGTCTGGTGGAGCTTGTCTGGCGTACTCAGAGGTTTTGCCCTGGGACAGTGACCCAAGTGAACTCAGGAGGATTGTACGTTTGATAAAGACATCGACAGCTCGTGTGGTCATGGTGTTTGCACATGAGATCCACATGATTCAACTAATGGAAGAGGTTGGGCTTGAAGTGCAACTTTTAACTTAATATAATTTATCAATATTATTCATTGTCTTATTTGTTAAACTGAAAGATTTATATTACATATTGGCCTGTGTCAAATAGATCCAGTTGAACCTTGTTTTTGTTAAAGCTGCTTTCAACCGGGTTTTAGAGGATTGCAGGCTGACATTTGATAAAGTCAATCAACAAGAATCAACTAATAAAATAGACTAGAATTAAAATGTAATATAATTTAGAAATCCATCATTTTAAAAACTGTAACATATTGATTTGTTTATTAAAGCCAAATATATATTTGCTTTAAATTGTATTGTATTTTTCTGAAACATATTCTATGTAATGCATTTCACAGGTGGTGAGGCAGAATGTGACAGATCGGCAATGGATTGCAAGTGAAGCTTGGACAGCAGCTGCTGTGCTCCACACCCCCCGCCTCATGCCGTACCTTGGTGGTACACTTGGCATCGCCATCCGACGAGGAGAAATACCAGGGTTCAGGGAGTTCCTCTTACGAATACGTCCTAGCAAAAATGACAATGGCAACTATGAAAATAACATGGTAAGAGTTTAATTTTATATTTTGACATGAAATAAATAGTGAATAATATATTGTAATTTCTGGTACTATTGACTTTATAATATACTGTGTTTCAGGTGAAGCAGTTTTGGGAACACACATTTCAGTGTAGATTTGATCCAGCAGATTGGGTGGAAGCTGGGGGAGCACTATGTACTGGACAGGAAGATCTTGAAAAAGTGGAGACTGAGTTTTTGGATCTTTCTAACCTCAGGCCTGAGTATAATGTTTACAAGGCTGTGTATGCTCTAGTGTATGCACTTGATAAGTTGTTGCAGTGTGAGCCAGGCAGAGGGCCTTTCAGCGGGCACAGCTGTGCCACTTTGCAAACACTGGAGCCATGGCAGGTGGGATATCAGTTTACACTCCTCCTGTTTATGTTTTGAAAACAGCTGCTACACCCTGAGGTAGCCTACTTACTGAATGCAGCTGATGTAGTGCATAGAATAAAATGAACGAAAAATTAAAAATAGCATTAGTATTGCATTACATGACATTAGCTATTAATGTAATGAATTTCTTTCAAAAGTGAATTGACTACTAGAAATAGGATAAAACACATTCCCGTTTTGTTTCGTGGCAGTGATGACTGACTAAGTTGTATGAACTAATTAGACAACACAAAAGGCTGCATTTCAGGGTGTGTCAATACTTAGATGAAACGTTAGGAAGACAAAAATGTCATGATATTGTTGCAAATCATTTAAACAGTACGATAAACCTACATTTGAATTGAGTCTTTCACATTACTAAACTGTTTATCTTCATTTCTGTCATCCATTTATAGCTTGTACATTATTTACAAATGGTGAACTTCACCACACCATTTGGTGATCAAGTGTCATTTGATGAGAACGGTGATGCTTTACCAATATATGATATCATGAACTGGCTGTGGCTCCCTGATGGAAGAACTAAAGTTCAGAATGTGGGTGAGGTTAAGAGGTCGGCCTTCAAAGGTGAAGAACTCACACTTCATGAAGACAAAATCTTCTGGAACTTTGAATCAAAAAAGGTTACTTCTACTTTTTCAGTAGACGCTCCCATTTTTGGACTAGCAGTGTATAATAATATCAAATGAGAGCATGCGGAAAAAGATTTGAGGCGGAAATTACAAACGAGTTAAGTTTTCAAGATGTGTACATTAAACGAATGTTGTCTCTGGCAGGTAATATTACATTTGATCCCTCTCATTTTTTTGAAAAATATCCATTTTTTTTTTATTTGTTGTCAAATAAATATTTGTATTGTATTTTAAATACTAAACATCTTGGATCAAACATTGGATCAAATTTCAGAAGAATATTCTAATAATGAAGTGACATCAAATCAAATGTATTTTTATATCTACAGCCACCCCAGTCAGTGTGCAGTGAGAGCTGTCTGCCAGGTACTCGCATGGCCAGAAAGAAAGGGGAACCTGCATGCTGTTTTGACTGCATCCCCTGTTCAGAGGGAAAGATCAGCAATAAAACTAGTCTGTGTTCATTTTTCAAAATGTATGTTTTTTGGTTCAAGCATTTTAAACACTTCCCATCAAGAGTATATCTCACTGTCTTCTACTTTTTGTCAGACTCCATGGAGTGCACCAGTTGTCCAGAGGATTTCTGGTCCAGCCTCCAGCGTGACCACTGTGTTCCTAAGAAAACAGAGTTCCTCTCCTACCATGAGCCTCTGGGCATCTGCCTGACAACCACCTCGTTGATGGGCACATTTATCTGTGCTGTTGTCTTGGGGATCTTCATCTACCATCGCAGCACACCCATGGTACGTGCCAACAATTCAGAACTGAGTTTCTTGCTCTTGGTGTCACTTAAACTATGTTTCCTGTGCTCACTGCTGTTCATTGGCCGCCCCAGACTTTGGACTTGCCAGCTGAGACATGCAGCATTCGGGATCAGTTTTGTGCTTTGTGTCTCATGCATCCTTGTAAAAACCATGGTTGTTCTGGCTGTGTTCAAGGCCTCCAAGCCAGGAGGTGGAGCCAGTCTCAAGTGGTTTGGTGTTTTGCAGCAAAGAGGAACAGTTCTGGTTCTTACTTGCATCCAGGCAGCAATGTGCACTGCCTGGCTTGTTTCTGCCTCACCAGCTCCTCATAAAAACACTCAGTACCACAATGACAAGATAGTTTATGAGTGTGCAGTTGGGTCCACAGTAGGTTTTGCAGTGTTACTGGGCTACATTGGCTTACTGGCTATCCTCAGCTTCCTGCTTGCATTTCTGGCAAGGAATCTTCCAGACAACTTTAATGAGGCCAAACTCATCACTTTCAGCATGCTGATCTTCTGTGCTGTGTGGGTGGCATTTGTCCCTGCTTATGTCAACTCACCAGGTAAATATGCAGATGCAGTGGAGGTATTTGCCATCCTGGCCTCCAGTTTTGGTGTCTTGGTGGCACTGTTTGGACCAAAATGTTTTATAATTCTGCTGAGACCAGAGAGGAACACAAAGAAAGCAATTATGGGTCGTGGGACCGCAAAATCATAAAAATAGCACTAAAGTAAGCGATGGTAAGTAAGTGGTGCGGTGGCCTCACAGCAAGAAAGTTCCAGATTCAAATCCAGGTTTGAACCTGGGGTCTTTCTGTGTGTTTGCATGTTGCATGGTCATGGTCCCTGTGCTTGCTTTGGTTTTCTCTGGGTATTCTGGCTTTGTCCTACAGTCCAAAGACATACAGGTTAGGTTAATTGGTGACTCTAAATTGCCCGTAGGTGTGAGTTTGACTGTGAATGGTTGTCTATGTGTTGGCCCTGTGATTGACTTGTGACCAGTCCAGGGTGTACCCCGCCTCGGCCCAGGCTGGGGTAAGTCAGCTGGGATGAGGTTGGTTGGTTGGTTGGTTGGTTGGTTGGTTTATAATGCAGATGAGACCAGAGAGGAACACAAAGAAAGCAATCATGGGTTGAAGAACCACCAAGTCAAAGCAGCTGTTACAGTGTAAACACATACATACTTTGTATTCCTTCAGTAGTGATCTGCCTTTAAAATGGCCAGTAGACCAAATAAATAACCTGCTTTTTAACTTCAAGAATATTTTTGCTGTAAATAATAAATTTAGAAGAAACTGGAGGCAATAAAGAAATGTCTTGTGTGAAACAGATTCTTACTGTATTATTGCCCTTTTTTGCTTGATTGCTTTCTCTACACAATAAAAACACTGGGTTAAAAATTGACCCAATGTTAGTCAGTATAGTACCTTTACAATAGTGGGTAAACTTAAACCTAAAGGCGTTGATAAATTACTGTTGGGTAACAATCTGTCTGCTGGGCAGTTTTCTACCCAAGGGTTCGGGGTACAATTAACACACAGTGGACCAATTTTTAAGCTAGTGTTTTATAATGTGTAGGACTTGGGAATCCTTAAAAAGTTTCCCCGGTTTTCACCTAACTAAAATTTACAGATGAAATTAAACCCCTTTTATCTGACAGATAAAAGGTTACTCAAACAAGTTCCACACAAAGCTAAACTCCCCAAGAGAAAAGGCAGCAGGAAGCATCAGACCTGACGTATATGCTTTCAAGAAAATATTCCTTTTTAACATAATCAAGTCTGCCACAATAAGGGAAACATTTATATATCCAAATGAGACAAACAATTTGGAAAAAGTTTCAATTGAGCCACCATTGTATAAGCCAAGAAGCATGATTTATGCAGGCTACTCCTACATTACCACCTTAAAAGCAGCGAAAACATTGCAGTCTTTTCTTTTTCTATATCTTTTATAGAGTTTTTACATTTGAGACAAACAGCAAAACATAATTTGCCCCTAATACAATTTTGTGGCTTTTCTTCTCAGACTGACATTGAATATAATTGTGAATTCTGTCTTATATAAATTGCTCATTTGCATGAACCAACAATAACGGTGAAATGGGACAACTTTTGTTGCATTCACATGGATTCAGCACCAGTCCATATATAGGACAGCAAAATTAGATGAGGCCTGCAGAGAGTACCAGCAACAGCAATGGCTGACAGAATTGCCGTCCAAAGTTAAAATATTACATATACATTATATACAATATAACATTTTGCCATCTGCTGCAACAGTATTAAACACTAGACACCTTATTATATATTATATATAACTGTTGAGTAGTACCTTACACAAAGAGAAAACACGCGTAATGCACAATGTTTCATAAATTTCATTCCATTTTTAAAAATGAAATATCACCATAGCAACATAGTGTCATGCATGTTTTGTTTTGCAGTCCATGCAAATTGAAAATTTCAGAGGCACCTAATAAAATCCTCCCAAACCCACACATGGTAAGTACTGCAGTTTCGCACAATACTATCAAATATTTTTCAACTTGAAGAGAAACCAGTATTTTTGATGGAAAAGGTATGAGTTATGCTAGATATTGGTCTCACAACCAGACAACCTATTTGCTCTGGTTTAACAAGTTGTAAATATGTAAATTTAAATATGTTAATTTCCAACGTTTTATTCTTCATATAGCCTTTTCAAACACAAGAGACTTGAATATTAGATATGCATCCCCTCAAAAATATAAGTTAAGGCACACCTTTCAAGAGTTCCACATCATTTAAGTGTGTCTCTTGTAGAAAGGTGATTTGGGTACACTGCCATTTCTGTGAAGTAAGTAACTTTTTACACTTTGTGATTGAAACGTTCAACATGAAATTAAGTCATTTTGCTTGAGCTAATGATAATGCCATAGTTACACCAGATCATCTTATAGCCACAAGAATTGCTACTGTATCATTCTTGGCAAAATATTAAGTACAGTATGATCCACAGACTTAGAGCCACTAGATGCCGCACTAGAGAACCATCATCTCAGACCAAACCAATGTGCATATAAAGTGACCTTGAGTGAAAAGTAGAAACAGTTGTGAGGGAAGGAGGGCAGTTATGGGACCTTTGTTAGACACATATTTCCTCTTGTGTGTCTACCCTATCTTGTTTTTTTTCTATTCCTTTACTTTATGCTCTGCGTCTTCCTCTCTTACCTTATCTTGTAAATTAAAGAGAAAGTTTAACCTTAACGGAATGCACAAGCCCGGTGATGTGGTTCTTGGTGGGCTGTTTGAGGTCCACTACACCTCTGTCTTCCCAGAGAGGACGTTTACCGCAGAGCCCCAACAACCCAGCTGCAAAGGGTAAGTTTCACAGACACGCAGCACACAGCATGGGTCTCTGTAAATGGTGTTGTCTGATCACAGTATTCATGGTAAGATAAAAATGTCAATGTGCTGAAATTTTCATCAAACATGAGCTGTAATATGATGCAGATTTTTGTTTTGACAGTTTTAGTGATACTATTGAAATATTAAGTTACATCTGTGTATATAAATATACAGTTCTAACAGTGCCATATTCCTTTTTAGCAGTTAATTGTGTTATTTTGTGTTTTAGCTTTGACACTCTAGGTTTCAGGCATGCCATGACCATGGCCTTTGCTATTGATGAGATCAACAAGAATTCCAATCTGCTACCAAATGTGACTCTGGGATACAGTCTTTATGATAACTGTGGTGCACTTGTTGTTGGATTCAGTGGTGCATTATCACTGGTTAGTGGTCGAGAGGAGCAGTTTTTGCGTCAGGAGAACTGTTTAGGGACTCCTCCAGTCCTGGGGATTGTGGGTGATCACTATTCAACATTTTCTATTGCCATCTCTAATGTTCTAGGTTTATACAAAATGCCCATCGTAAGTCTCCTTTATCTTGAATTGTTGCATTTTCAGTGTATCTTATTTATTTATTTTCACCTTTAAAAGTTATAGATTTTTGAAATGTGAAAATATTATGACTGGGTCTTCCTTGCATGAGATGAGTAACTTGTGTGCACTACTGTTTCTTTTTAGGTGAGTTACTTTGCCACATGTTCCTGCTTGAGTGACCGTCAAAGGTTTCCATCCTTCTTCAGAACAATCCCAAGTGACGCATTTCAGGTGAAACTCCTTAAGCAAAATCAAGAAGTGCAAAATATGTCTCACAGGCTGGACAACAAGCTTGTGAAAATTAATCCTAAATTACACCAATATGTCCACTCAGGTGCGTGCTATGATTCAGATTCTAAAACACTTCAGCTGGACTTGGGCAGGTCTGCTGGTCAGTGATGATGACTATGGACTCCATGTTGCCCGGTCCTTCCAATCTGACCTGGCTCAGTCTGGTGGAGCTTGTCTGGCGTACTCAGAGGTTTTGCCCTGGGACAGTGACCCAAGTGAACTCAGGAGGATTGTACGTTTGATAAAGACATCGACAGCTCGTGTGGTCATGGTGTTTGCACATGAGATCCACATGATTCAACTAATGGAAGAGGTTGTAATTAAAACATAATATAATTTAGAAATCCATGATTTTAATAAGTGTTACATGATGTTTGTTTCATCCTATCCGTTATCATGAGCTTCAATCACACAAAATGATCTACGCAGCAAATCTCAGTTCTAGTTTGATCGTCATGAAGTCAAAACGTTTGATAGAAGAAGATTGAAAGAAGAAGAATATTGCTTGACATATTTGAATACATTTGTATTTGTTTCCATCAGGGTGAGGGCATGAATGGACCATTCCCATTGATTAAAAGTAATTGTATTAAAATGTTTAGGTTAAATAAAAATTGTAGCTTGGAACAAACTGAAGCTTGTAGTGAGGTTATTTACCTCACTAACATAGTTTCCAGTATTATTTTCTTTTTACATTTGTGCTTATGTTACTAAAAATCAATGCCAAAGAGAATTATTATAGTATGCTGTATATTATCGGCATTTCTAAAATCTGAAATATGTATTTTGTATAATGCAATGCCCAGGTAGTGAGGCAGAATGTGACAGGTCGGCAGTGGATTGCAAGCGAGGCCTTGACAACGGCTACTGTGCTCCACACTCCCCACCTCATGCCGTACCTGAGTGGCACATTGGGTATCGCCATCCGTCGAGGAGAAATACCAGGGCTCAGGGAATTCCTCTTAAAAATACATCCCGACCAAAATGACAAAAGCAACTTCAGAAATAACATGGTAAGAGTTTAATCTGACAAACTGATCTAATATTGCAAGAATCATATATTGTAAATTCTGTTAATACTAACTTTTATATGTATTTCAGGTGAGACAGTTTTGGGAACACACATTTCAATGTAAGTTTGATCCAGCCGATTGGGTGGAAGCTGGGGGAGCACTATGTACTGGACAGGAAGATCTTGAAAAAGTGGAGACTGAGTTTTTGGATCTTTCTAACCTCAGGCCTGAGTATAATGTTTACAAGGCTGTGTATGCTCTAGTGTATGCCCTCGATGAGATGCTGCAGTGCGAGCCAGGCAGAGGGCCTTTCAGCGGGCACAGCTGTGCCACTTTGCAAACACTGGAGCCATGGCAGGTGGGATATCAGTTTACACTCCTCCTGTTTATGTTTTGAAAACAGCTGCTAGGGGAGTTTTTCCTGCCACTGTTGACTAATATCTGTTGCTTGCTCCTGTGGGGATTCTTGAGTCCTTCATTTTTAATTTTTTAATTGTTGGTTCTCTCTCTTGATAAAGAGTTTGGCCTAGACCTGCTCTTTATGGAAAGCATCTCGAGATAACACTTGTTGTGAATTGGATATATAAATAATAATTGATTGATTGATTGTTACGCCGTAAGGTACTTAGTGAATGTAGTTTTGTGAGTATGGTATATATACTAAATAATAATCATTTTTATAATGGCTCTGATACACAAGCGAATCATTTCATTATTTTCTTTCAAAAGTAAAATATGATATTCTAATACTAAAAGTAGCACAATCTAACACATTCCCATTTTTTGTGACGGTGATACCTGACTAGTGTTATCAAACCAGTTAGATATAGATTAAAAAAAAATTTGTAATGATTTGCAAATTATTTGAAAAGTCTTTCACATTCTGTATCGTCTTTTCGTTATTTCTGTCATCAATTTGTAGCTTGTACATTACTTACAAATGGTCAACTTCACCACACCATTTGGTGATCAAGTTTCTTTTGATGAGAACGGTGATGCTTTACCAATATATGATATCATGAACTGGCTGTGGCTCCCGGAAGGAAGAACTAAAGTTCAGAATGTGGGTGAAGTTAAGAGGTCGGCCTTCAAAGGTGAAGAACTCACACTTCATGAAGACAAAATCTTCTGGAACTTTGAATCAAAAAAGGTTCCTTCTCATTTTTCAAACACACCTTTTTTTGCTCATGGATTTGTTAAGAAATGTAGAATAACAGATAATTATTTTTCTCCCTATAGCCACCCCGGTCAGTGTGCAGTGAGAGCTGTCCTCCAGGTACCCGGATGGCCAGAAAGAAAGGGGAGCCTGAGTGCTGTTTTGACTGCATCCTTTGTTCTGAGGGAAAGATCAGCAACAAGACTGGTGGGTATTGTTTGAGTATTTTCATTTTATTTTACATATATTATGTACTGTACAGCAAGAGTCTATCACACTATTCCCCCATTTATTAGACTCCATCCAGTGCACCAGTTGTCCAGAGGATTTCTGGTCCAGCCCCCAGCGTGACCACTGTGTTCCTAAGAAAACAGAGTTCCTCTCCTACCATGAGCCTCTGGGTATCTGCCTGACAACCACCTCATTGTTGGGCACATGTATCTGTGCTGTTGTCTTGGGGATCTTTATTTGTCATCGCAGAACACCTGTAGTACGCGCCAACAACTCAGAACTGAGTTTCTTGCTCTTGGTGTCACTTAAACTCTGTTTCTTGTGCTCACTGCTGTTCATTGGCCGCCCCAGACTTTGGACTTGCCAGCTGAGACATGCAGCATTCGGGATCAGCTTTGTGCTTTGTGTGTCATGTATTCTTGTAAAAACTATGGTGGTTCTGGCTGCGTTCAAGGCCTCCAAGCCAGGAGGTGGAGCCAGTCTCAAGTGGTTTGGTACTATGCAGCAAAGAGGAACAGTTTTAGCTCTTACTTGCATCCAGGCAGCAATCTGCACTGCCTGGCTTGTTTCTGCCTCACCAGCTCCTCATAAAAACACTCAGTACCACAATGACAAGATAGTTTATGAGTGTGCAGTTGGGTCCACAGTAGGTTTTGCAGTATTACTGGGCTACATTGGCTTACTGGCTATCCTTAGCTTCCTGCTGGCATTTCTGGCAAGGAATCTTCCAGACAACTTTAATGAGGCCAAACTCATCACTTTCAGCATGCTGATCTTCTGTGCTGTGTGGGTGGCCTTTGTCCCTGCTTATATTAGCTCACCAGGTAAATATGCAGATGCAGTGGAGGTATTTGCCATCTTGGCCTCCAGTTTTGGCCTCTTGGTGGCACTGTTTGGACCCAAATGTTACATAATCCTGCTGAGACCAGAGAGGAACACAAAGAAAGCGATCATGGGTCGGGGAACCACAAAATCATAAAATTATTTAATCAGTCGATCTGAGCCAGCCTGTATTTTGCATTCAACAGCGATAATCACCAAACAATTACAATGTCATAACGGTGCAAGACGCAGCCTTGAAACTTTAAATGTGTGTAGCTAGCTTCAATCAATCACTCCCATCCACTTACCCAGCACAATCTAAATAACATTTACCCTTCATTGTAACAAGTAACACTAACTTTAATAGATACATCTTACGCTGGGGACACACTATAGGTGGAAGTGCCATGAAGCTCCTTTAGAGACAGATTTGAACAGGGGCTGTTCACACAGCAGCCGCAGCAATGTGGAGCTTGGCTCGCAAACCTGCCCATCTACAATATTTAGTGGAAATACTATAATTGGTGTGTATGATAGTGATTTTTTAAATTTATTTACTTATTCCACATATTTGGCAGATTTCATTTCATCATTTAGGCTATCACATTAGGCTATGGTGAACCCGGGAACCTGTATACCTGAATGGCACAATCTCAGTCACCTCACAAAACCTGTGTGATACATGTAATATGTTGAGTTTTAGTGTTATTTACTCCCAGGAATCAGAAAAATTAGCTTTTCAATGGCCAATATTAGAGACCATGCTTTTTGGAAATTTCCTGAAAAACAATTTTTGGCATATTGAATAAATCTGAAAACGCCTGTTTAGTTGAACTCACTTCTCTCATATAGTCAGATGTATTATACACACCGACTCGGCATCGCAACTGTTGTGATCCCATCACTAGATGTTCATTTTTACAATCCAAGAGAAAGACAAGAATTTAGATTTGTCTGTAGATGACTCAGTTTTACTAGCAATGATGAACCTATAAATCTTATATATCCTACTTGCTCAGCATGTAACTTTCCAGCCCTAGTTCTTACCTCTAACCCTATTACTATTGCAGATACTCACAAAGGAATATATCAGACAGGATATATGTATATATATATTAGAATATATCATAAGAAATTTCATTTTGACAGTCAGTTCTGATGGCTTTGTTGGAAATGGAAATCTGTAATCTGCAGATGCTATTAAACAAGAGCGTTTGAATTTAGATATAATTCCATTGTGTTGATTCTGTATTAATTCTGTGATTTTACACTAAAATATCTACTGATAAAAGCTTCAGTGGGAAAAAGGATAAAAAGAATAATAGCAATTAATTAGAGGAAATTGTACAATTAACTGCTGATCATTTCTAAAGTGACTGCCCTAATATATTATATTTCTGTTTGTCGTATATTCTATTTTATTCATATATTTTAACGTTTGTACTATCTATGTCCTTGTCTTTGATTCTCTCATCTCTTCTTTACTTTTCTTTTCTTCTGCACATTTTATATGAATATGTTTGAGGGGAACCTGAGAGCAAGAATTTCATTGCCAACAGCTGATTCCTTGTAACTGTTGTGCATATGTCAAAAAAGAATCTTATTCGCGACCTTGTTCTTTCCTGACTCACAGCTCCTGCTGAACACTTTTAAGTTGTTTCACTGTTTTACTGCTTCATCTCCAACTTCACATACATTCCAAAATTCACATAATATTCAAAAGAACTAATATGAACATAATATGACAGTCATGGAAGTCTCAGTATATCTCTATCATTGTGGACATCCACAACTTAAACCTTGGTTGAAAAGGCTGCTAACATGGATGAGGTGAGATGTTATTAAAAGTGCCCTAATTAATTCTGCCTCAATACAAAATCAGACTCAAATGAAATGTTTTTTCAGGCCCTGCCCCTCTTTTTCCATATGCCCTGATAGGTGTTGTAAAGGATTAAACAGTACTGCAGGTCAATAAAAAGGGTTGACATAGAATTAAACTTGATGACTGGCGTCAGGAAAAGGAGACGAGTCATGCGGGCATTATTGGTTTTCAAATTGCTCTTTTTCATGTGTTTCGTATTGTATTCCTGCTTTTCTTTTGCTGTGTCTTCCACTCTTCATTCTTCCTCCTGCCAGCTACAGGGACAGTTTCATCTAAATGGGATGCACAAGGATGGAGATGTAATTCTGGGTGGAATTTTTGAGATCCATTTCCTGTCTGGTTTTCCTGACCTGTCTTTTATTTCAGAGCCACAACAGTCTATCTGCCACGGGTGAGTCTGTCAGGGAAACAGCTAAATGCAGATAAAATTAATTTAATTCCTTATATGGGTTCTTGAAAATCAGCTTATTCTCTGACAGAATTATATTCATGCATTTTTAAACATAAACATTTTTTTGCGCAGACACATATAGATATATTTACACAGTTTCATTGTTTTTGCATTTAGAAGGGTCAGTTGTTTGCTAATTCTATAGCTCTGCCACCTGTGTCTGCTGGCACAACTGTATCATGTTGTCAACAGTCACTAGAGGTATTTTTTGTGTTAGTTTTGATGTTTCAGGATTCAGACAGGCCCAGACCATGGCCTTTGCTATTGATGAGATCAACAGAAACTCCAACCTGCTCCCTAATGTGACTCTTGGATACCTTCTTCATGATAACTGCCTCACACTAGGAATTGGATTTCGTGCAGCGTTGTCCTTAATCAGTGGTCAAGAGGAGCAGATTATATTAGACAAGACCTGTGTAGGAGCCCCTCCTGTCATTGGGATTGTGGGTGATTCCTCCTCCTCACGTTCTATTGCCATCTCCACTGTCTTAGGTTTGTACAGAGTACCTATGGTAAGTTATCTGCCTTACTGACTAATAATTATTTTGGAAACATTTGATATAATTTCACATTTAATGCCATTTGTAAAGATGATGTAAACAACCTGAAAAAGATGACAGAGCCTGTATTAGTCTTTGATGTTTTTAGGATGTGCAGTCTGTGTCTTTCACAGGTGAGTTATTTTGCCACATGTTCCTGCCTCAGTGACCGGCAAAAGTTTCCATCCTTCTTCAGGACGATCCCAAGTGATGCTTTCCAGGTGAACATGTGTCAGCAAAAATGAAAATACTCAAAGCATGAACAGTTAAGAGAAAGAAAGTCCCTGCACTGCAATGAAAAATATATTTATCTTGTGTAATATGTCATGTTTTTATATAAAATATATTCCTTTTGCTTGATAAAAGTCACATTCTTTGTGTCAGTGAGGGGTTGTTTGGTCTCAAGTTACAAAGCTGAAAGGAAAACAGGTCCCGCAATGCATGTGGGACCTGTTTGCACTGATCCTGCACTAATCCCTCCACTCTGTGTTCATTCAGGTGCGTGCAATGATTCAGATTCTAAAACACTTTGGCTGGACTTGGGCAGGCTTGCTGGTCAGTGATGATGACTATGGACTCCACGCTGCCCGATCCTTCCAATCTGACCTTGCTGAGTCTGGTGGAGGTTGTCTTGCCTACCTTGAGGTTTTGCCTTGGGGCAATGACCGAGCTGAACTAAGGAGGATTGTGAATGTGATGAAGAAATCCACAGCTCGTGTGGTCATTGTGTTTGCACATGAAAGTCACATGATTAACATCATAGAAGAGGTTGGGCTTTAGATACAACTTAATGATTACTCAATGTAAATGTAAACATTTCATTAAATTCTTCTAATTGTTTTTGTTTGTTAGGTGATGAGGCAGAATGTGACAGGCCTGCAGTGGATGGCCAGTGAAGCTTGGACAGCAGCTACTGCTCTCCAGACCCCCCGCCTCATGCCGTACCTGGGTGGTACACTTGGCATCGCCATCCGTCGAGGAGAAATATCAGGGCTCAGGGAATTCTTCTTACGAATACGTCCCGACCTACATCACAGTGACTATGAAAGTGACTACGAAAATGGCTTGGTGAGAGTTTAACCTTACTATTTGTAAGAATTATAATGTATTGTTATTATGTGTGACTTTCTATTTTGAATACATTTTCAGGTAAATCGGTTTTGGGAATTCACATTTCAGTGTAGATTTGCACCACCTCCTTCAGGCTGGGTAGCTGCTGGGGGAGCACTATGCACTGGACAGGAAGATCTAGAGGATGTGGAGACTGAGTTCTTGGACATTTCTAACCTCAGGCCAGAGTATAATGTTTACAAGGCTGTGTATGCTCTGGCATATGCCCTTGATGACATGCTGCAGTGTGAGCCAGGGAGAGGGCCTTTCAGTGAGCACAGCTGTGGCAGTTTGGAAAGACTGGAGCCATGGCAGGTGTGTTAAAACTGAATGAATCCTCAGCTTTAGTATTTCTCAGAAAGTGCCAACAGGTGAAAGGATTTCCCCTACCACTGGGTGATAGCAGTGGATTGTATTATCAGGTCCCAGGCAACAATATCTTGTCACTAGTTTTACAGTGATGTGGATCAACTTTACAGGAAATGCTCTCTTGGAATTGTTCATGTAAATTATATGTTTATGAGTGTAGTATGCACTTTGATTATTGAATACTGCTGTATACCACTGTTTTCACCGAGATCACATATAATTCCTTTTTTTATTTGTCCACTTCTATTTTCCATTATCCCTTATTCTCACATTCATAGCTTGTGTTTTACTTAGAAAAGGTCAACTTCACCACACCATTTGGTGATCAAGTGTCTTTTGATGAGAACGGTGATGTTTTACCAATATATGATATCATGAACTGGCTGTGGCTCCCTGATGGAGGAGCTAAACTTCAAAATGTGGGTGAAGTTAAGAGGTCGGCCTTCAAAGGTGAAGAACTCACACTTCATGAAGACAAAATCTTCTGGAACTTTGAATCCAAAAAGGTTATTTCTGCTTTTTCAGACAGCTTTTCTTTTTTGACTGTTGATCTTACTGTCTAGTAATATAGTGACAGATGTACTTTTCTCCCTATAGCCACCCCGGTCAGTGTGCAGTGAGAGCTGTCCTCCAGGTACCCGGATGGCCAGAAAGAAAGGGGAGCCTGAGTGCTGTTTTGACTGCATCCTTTGTTCTGAGGGAAAAATCAGCAACAAGACTGGTGGGTATTCAGTTTTAAACATTGTAGATTGGAGATAAAATATAAACTTAAATCTCAAGACTTTACCCTTTTTCTTAGATTCCATAGAGTGCACCAGTTGTCCAGAGGATTTCTGGTCCAGCCTCCAGCGTGACCACTGTGTTATTAAGAAAACAGAGTTCCTCTCCTACCATGAGCCTCTGGGTATCTGTTTGACAGCTGCTTCATTGATGGGCACATGTATCTGTGCTGTTGTCCTGGGGATCTTTATTTGTCATCGCAGAACACCTGTAGTACGCGCCAACAACTCAGAACTGAGTTTCCAGCTATTGCTGTCACTTAAACTATGTTTCCTGTGTTCACTGCTGTTCATTGGCCGCCCCAGACTTTGGACTTGTCAGCTGAGACATGCAGCATTCGGTATCAGCTTTGTGCTTTGTGTCTCATGCATCCTGGTGAAGACCGTGGTGGTTCTGGCTGTGTTCAAGTCCTCCAAGCCAGGAGGTGGAGCCAGTCTCAAGTGGTTTGGTGTTTTGCAGCAGAGAGGAACAGTTCTGGTTCTTACTTCTATTCAGGCAGCAATCTGCACCACCTGGCTTGTTTCTGCCTCACCAGCTCCTCATAAAAACACTCAGTACCACAATGACAAGATAGTTTATGAGTGTGCAGTTGGGTCCACAGTAGGTTTTGCAGTATTACTGGGCTACATTGGCTTACTGGCTATGCTCAGTTTCCTGATTGCATTTGTTGCACGGAATCTTCCAGACAGCTTCAATGAGGCCAAACTCATCACTTTCAGCATGCTGATCTTCTGTGCTGTGTGGGTGGCCTTTGTCCCTGCTTATGTTACATCACCAGGTAAATATGCAGATGCAGTGGAGGTATTTGCCATCCTGGCCTCCAGTTTTGGCCTCTTGGTGGCACTGTTTGGACCCAAATGTTACATAATCCTGCTGAGACCAGAGAGAAACACAAAGAAAGCGATCATGGGTCGAGGCATCGAGTCATAGAACATGCACTTTCATAAGACTGAATGACTCTTCAATGCAAAATTATAGGCAGAAATGTAGGTCAATAGTAATAGCAACGTTAACATATTGAGAAAGCGGCGCTGATGCCAAAAAATTTATTTGAATCTGAAATCTCTTACCACTTGGATCATATCTGTGAGAATACTTACTATGAACACAAGTTATTCTATTTTCTTCCAAGATGTAGATAGCACAGAACACATAAACTGTAAATGTTATTATTGCCTTTCCCACTTACATTGTCAGTTAACCTCACAGCTGATTAAACCATACTTTCTGTGAAAAAAGTTTGGGTTCATTTGACATTTTTGTGTGCCTTTATTTTTGACTTGTCTGGAGCTGATGTGGACTCAAAGATACATTTATCAGTTTTTATATTGTCACCAAATTCAAAAACCTTTCTTCAGCTTGAGAGCTCCAAAATTAAATGTCACTAAGTCAAAGATAAGAGACATCATCAAGTAGGAAGTCCCTCAAGCACTGGCCCCTTCATTTCACATTATGCATCTCTATGGCATCTTTCATTAGACCCTCTCTTACTGGTAAACAACAATGTCTTTCAAACTCTATCTCTATCCCTGTTCACTGACAGTCAGGTCAAATATCCAATGTCTTTTTTTGAAAATTTAACAGTTACAAGGGGATATCACTCCTCACACACTCAACATATTTTTACATAGTGTATTGAATTCTTTATTGCTTAGCATGATGAAATATCCAAAATACAAACAATACAATATATACCACAACAAAATATCAAATATGTAAAATACATACTTATATTCAGCAGACCTACAGCAACCTGTTTTTCCTTTGCAGTGGTCCTAAGCAAAACACAATAGCCTAGCTTAGCCCCAAAAGGAAATTTCCCCACCATTCCTCTACGATAGACTCGTTTGAGGAGGCAACAAGTTGTTGCTAACTTAGCTGACGATGACGTGGGCGCTTCACCCCCCATATGTCTACTATATCTTTTATTGGTGTGATTCTATTTTTGGCTTTTGGTTTGAGTAGAACATATACTTGGGATCTTGGAGTGGTACTGTGTGTGGATATAATGTATTGGCATTGAAATGCAGAGAACGTTCCACATTAAGCTAATTCACCCTACTGCGTGTGCAATGTATACATATGTGTAGGTTTTTAACCACAGAGCAATCGGGAAGAAATCTTTTGTTTGCAACAAGGGAGGATGTTTCACTTGAAGTTGAAACAGCATCCATCTACTTTGTCTACAACTGCACATGCAGACCAAAGTTCAGTTTGTATTGCAAAAAAACCCAAAATAAACAGATAAAGTGACTATCATGCACATTTCAGTCTATCTCGTTCGCAACTAAAAGTCCGGTTGAAAAGATTGCTAATATGTCTGAGATGAGATGTTATTAAAAGGAAACAAATTCATTCTGCATCAATTCCAGATCAATCTCTGTTGAACTGTGTTTCAAGCCCTGCCCCTGCTTTTCCATATGCCCTGATGGGTGGTGTACAAGATTAAAGAATGCTGCAGGTCAATAAAAAGGGCTGACATAGAATTAAACTTGATGACTAGTCTCAGAAAAGGGGTGAACAGGAGACAAGTCATGTGGGCATTTTTTGATTTTAACTCGCTCTTACTCATGTGTTTGATATTGTTGTATTGCTCCTTTTCTTTTGTTGTGTCTTCCACTCTTCATTCTTCCTCCTGCCAGCTACAGGGACAGTTTCATCTAAATGGGATGCACAAGGATGGAGATGTAATTCTGGGTGGTCTGTTTCAGGTCCATTTCTTTTCTGTCTTTTCTGACCTGTCCCTTAACTCAGAGCCACAACAGCCTATCTGCCACGGGTGAGTCAGTTTCTGCTTTTTGCACAATGTAATTTTGAAAATCACATATTACGCTGAAGAATTGCATTGTATGTTCGTGCCATTCATTTTAAACATTACTTTTTGCACAGTTTCTTTGTTTTTTATCGTGTATTTGAATATTAGAACATTGTCTTTATCAACAATCAACTTTTTTGTTGGTAGTTTTGATGTTTCAGGATTCAGACAGGCCCAGACCATGGCCTTTGCTATTGATGAGATCAACAGAAACTCCAACCTGCTCCCTAATGTGACTCTGGGATACAGTCTTTATGATAACTGCCTCACACTAGGAATTGGATTCCGTGCAGCTTTGTCCTTAGTCAGTGGTCAAGAGGAGCAGATTATATTAGACAAGACCTGTGCAGGAGCCCCTCCTGTCATTGGGATTGTGGGTGATTCCTCCTCCTCACGTTCTATTGCCATCTCCACTGTCTTAGGTTTGTACCGAGTACCTATGGTAAGTTTTCTGCCTTACTGACTAATAATTATTTTAGATCATTTTTAATTTCATATTCAATATCAATTGTAATCCTGACATAAACTACTCAAAAATATAACAAAGCCGGTTAAGACCTTGAATGTTTTTAGGATGTGCAGTCTGTGTCTTTCACAGGTGAGTTATTTTGCCACATGTTCCTGCCTCAGTGACCGGCAAAAGTTTCCATCCTTCTTCAGGACGATCCCAAGTGATGCTTTCCAGGTGAACATGTGTCAGCAAAATGAAAATACTCAAAGCATGAACAGTTAAGAGAAAGAAAGTCCCTGCACTGCAATGAAAAATATATTTATCTTGTGTAATATGTCATGTTTTTATATAAAATATATTCCTTTTGCTTGATAAAAGTCACATTCTTTGTGTCAGTGAGGGGTTGTTTGGTCTCAGGTTACAAAGCTGAAAGGAAAACAGGTCCCGCAATGCATGTGGGACCTGTTTGCACTAATCCTGCACTAATCCCTCCACTCTGTGTTCATTCAGGTGCGTGCTATGATTCAGATTCTAAAACACTTTGGCTGGACTTGGGCAGGCTTGCTGGTCAGTGATGACGACTATGGACTCCACGCTGCCCGATCCTTCCAATCTGACCTGGCTCCAGCTGGTGGAGGTTGTCTTGCTTACCTTGAGGTTTTGCCTTGGGGCAATGACCGAGCTGAACTAAGGAGGATTGTGAATTTGATGAAGAAATCCACGGCTCGTGTGGTCATTGTGTTTGCACATGAAAGTCACATGATTAACATCATAGAAGAGGTTGGGCTTTAAATACAAGTTAATGATTACTCAATGTAAAGATTCAACTTTATGTTTTTTGTTAAACTGAAAGATTTATGTAACAATAGCATATTGGCCTTTAAGTAATACATTTGATTAAATTCTTCTAATTGTTCTTATTATTTTTGTTTGTTAGGTGATGAGGCAGAATGTGACAGGCCTGCAGTGGATGGCCAGTGAAGCTTGGACAGCAGCTGCTGTGCTCCAGACCCCCCGCCTCATGCCGTACCTGGGTGGTACACTTGGCATCGCAATCCGTCGAGGAGAAATATCAGGGCTCAGGGAATTCTTCTTACGAATACGTCCCGACCTACATCATAGCAATGACTACGAAGATAACTTGGTGAGAGTTTAACCTTACTACAGGGTTCACAAAAAGTTAGGGATATTCGACTTTCAGGTGAAATTTATGGAAAATGTAAAAAGTTAATGCTACAGTGATATTATATCATGAAAGTAGGACATTTAAGTAGAAGCATGCAATGGTAGTTTCTTCATCTTAAACAATTTATTGAAAAAAAATCTAACAACAGTGGAGGGTAAACGAGGGTAAATGTAAAATTGGGATGTGGCCAAAGGACGTCCACTCCTCTCCTTTCTGTGACTCTTCCAGTCTCTGTATCACTGTTGCAACCTCCTGATGACACTCTGTGACCCTCTAAGCTCAGTGGACACTTCTGTCTGAGGACCTGTTTGAAGCCTCCAGTGTTGAGGTGCTGCTGATCAATAGTCAGGTGTCGTCTTGGTCTCATGATGTCAGAATGTGAACAGCATGATGAGGAGGACTGTTAAAATACCAATTCTACCTGAAGCAGGAAATGTATTGATGGTGGTTCATCCTGAAATTTCACCTGAAAGTCAGTGTATTTTTAAGAATTATAATGTGTTGTTATTATGTGTGACTTTCTATTTTGAATATATTTTCAGGTAAATCGGTTTTGGGAATTCACATTTCAGTGTAGATTTGCACCACCTCCTTCAGGCTGGGTAGCTGCTGGGGGAGCACTATGCACTGGACAGGAAGATCTAGAGGATGTGGAGACTGAGTTCTTGGATATTTCAAACCTCAGGCCAGAGTATAATGTGTACAAGGCTTTGTATGCTCTGGCATATGCCCTTGATGAGATGCTGCAGTGTGAGCCAGGGAGAGGGCCTTTTAGTGAGCACAGCTGTGGCAGTTTGCAAAGACTGGAGCCATGGCAGGTGTGTTAACACTTTACCTTGTAATATGAATGATTTTTTTACAGATTAGCATTTAGGGTATTAAAATAAATACAAAGCTATGAGGCTACTAATCAGAAAGTGCCAACAGGTGAAAGGATTTCCCCTACCACTGAGTGATAGCAGTGGATTGTATTATCAGGTCCCAGGCAACAATATCTTGTCACTAGTTTTACAGTGATGTGGATCAACTTTACAGGAAATGCTCTCTTGGAATTGTTCATGTAAATTATATGTTTATGAGTGTAGTATGCACTTTGATTATTGAATACTGCTGTATACCACTGTTTTCACCGAGATCACATATAATTCCTTTTTTTATTTGTCCACTTCTATTTTCCATTATCCCTTATTCTCAAATTCATAGCTTGTGTTTTACTTAGAAAAGGTCAACTTCACCACACCATTTGGTGATCAAGTGTCTTTTGATGAGAACGGTGATGCTTTACCAATATATGATATCATGAACTGGCTGTGGCTCCCTGATGGAGGAGCTAAACTACAAAATGTGGGTGAAGTTAAGAGGTCGGCCTTCAAAGGTGAAGAACTCACACTTCATGAAGACAAAATCTTCTGGAACTTTGAATCCAAAAAGGTTATTTCTGCTTTTTCAGACAGCTTTCCTTTTTTGACTGTTGATCTTACTGTCTAGTAATATAGTGACAGATGTACTTTTCTCCCTATAGCCACCCCGGTCAGTGTGCAGCGAGAGCTGTCCTCCAGGTACCCGGATGGCCAGAAAGAAAGGGGAGCCTGAGTGCTGTTTTGACTGCATCCCTTGTTCTGAGGGAAAAATCAGCAATAAAACTGGTGGGTATTGTTTGAGTATTTTCATTTTATTTGACATATATTATGTACTGTACAGCAAGAGTGTATCACACTATTCCCCCATTTATTAGACTCCATCAAGTGCACCAGTTGCCCAGAAGATTTCTGGTCCAGCCCCCAGCGTGACCACTGTGTTCCTAAGAAAACAGAGTTCCTCTCCTACCATGAGCCTCTGGGTATCTGTTTGACAGCTGCTTCATTGATGGGCACATGTATCTGTGCTGTTGTCCTGGGGATCTTTATTTGTCATCGCAGAACACCTGTAGTACGCGCCAACAACTCAGAACTGAGTTTCCAGCTCTTGCTATCACTTAAACTCTGTTTCCTGTGCTCACTGCTGTTCATTGGCCGCCCCAGACTTTGGACTTGCCAGCTGAGACATGCAGCATTTGGTATCAGTTTTGTACTTTGTATCTCATGCATCCTGGTGAAAACTGTGGTGGTTCTGGCTGTGTTCAAGGCCTCCAAGCCAGGAGGTGGAGCCAGTCTCAAGTGGTTTGGTGTTTTGCAGCAAAGAGGAACAGTTCTGGTTCTTACTTCTATTCAGGCAGCAATCTGCACTGCCTGGCTTGTTTCTGCCTCACCAGCTCCTCATAAAAACACTCAGTACCACAATGACAAGATAGTTTATGAGTGTGCAGTTGGGTCCACAGTAGGTTTTGCAGTGTTACTGGGCTACATTGGCTTACTGGCTATCCTCAGTTTTCTGATTGCATTTATGGCAAGGAATCTTCCAGACAGCTTCAATGAGGCCAAACTCATCACTTTCAGCATGTTGATCTTCTGTGCTGTGTGGGTGGCCTTTGTCCCTGCTTATGTTAGCTCACCAGGTAAATACGCAGATGCAGTGGAGGTATTTGCCATCCTGGCCTCCAGTTTTGGCCTCTTGGTAGCACTGTTTGGACCCAAATGCTACATAATCCTGCTGAGACCAGAGAGGAACACAAAGAAAGCGATCATGGGTCGGGGAATTGAGTCGTAAAAGTAGCTCTTTATTTCATAAGACTGAATTGATAATGTATCCTCCATATAATACAAACAAACAGCCAGAAAAGTAAGTTAATAGTCTGATGCCAATTAAATGTTTTTGAACATGAAATCCCTCATCACTTGGATCATATGTGTGGGAATACTTAAATACAATAACATATTGTATTATTTCAGGATGTGGTTAAAATACAACGTTCTTTAATATTTGATTCAAATACCATTATTTCCTGTAGGACTTTTCATGGTGCAAATTAATCTTACACCTGATTAAATTATGAATTACTTTTTTTGAATTATGGAGATTTCTGAATCATTTGGGTTCATTCACCCTTTTCTGATGCATTCGTTTTTTATTTCAATGGAGCTGATGTGGCCTCATTGTAGCACTGTTTGGACCCAAACATTACTGAGACCAGAGAGAAACACAGAAAGCAATCATGAGTCGGGGGCGTCATAGAAAAAGAACTTAATTCAATAAAATGTAGGTTAATAATGATGGCGAATGTAATGATATAGAGAGAGTCGGGCTGATGCCGCATAAATGTCTACTATTTGAATCGAAAATCTCTCATCATATGTTTGAGAATACTTTAACACAGAAATTGATTAGATTTTTTTCCAGAATGTAGTTAGCCTATTTATCTGTGAATACACTGAGCCTGTTTTATTAGGCTATATTAACAAAACTGTATACATGTGTCATGTAGAGAGAATCTGAGGAAACCAGCTGAACGTGCAAAATTCGTTTGGAATGAAATGGTTAACATTTTGAATTAGTTATATTTTGAGTATTTTACAGGCTTACATCGACTTTAATTAAAAGAGCACAGAAACAAGTCAATGGTAAAAATCACTTTGTAAACTTACATTTTGTGTGGTGTATTTGTGTGTATTGTGGGGGGGGGGGCAACCAAGAACTGTTCTGTCATTGTCATATGAATAAAAATCTGAAAATTTCAGAGAAGACGGAGTGATGACTTCTACATTACTTAAGAAAGCTGATGTGATTTTATTTCAAAATGACCTTATTACCAACAAACAGGAAAACTGTATCCTTTGTAATTTTTGGGGTAGACCTACTTGACCTAACTACGAGGCACATGTGTGAATTTACTTGAGAACAGACATCCAGGTAATAGTCTATGTTTTTGGATATCATTGACAACTATCTGGTGTCAGCAAATTTCATCACTGAAACTTACTTGTGTATGGCTTTGTGGCTCCGCTTGCCATTAGTGGACAGAATTCACCCACCCTAGATGTCATTCACTTGTGTTTTAGTGTAACTGTATGTTGACAGTGTTGAAATGATGAAAATCATTTTAATAAAAGTTTGTGCAACTTGCATTAAACCTCTTCAAAAGGTAAGCATTTCAGCCCTGTACATGGCCTCCCTTCATTCTAGAAAATATAGTAAGATAAAACAGGATATGAATCACAACACATATACTGTATGTATATGGTATATGCACATTGTTCTCATATTGTTCTCTGTACTTACAGAGCAATGTGTGTCCTCAGTCATAATCTTGCCAAAAACATCCTGGCATTGAATAATCTGTATGTTTGAGTTCCTCTCAAACATAACTTGAAGGAACATGAAGGCGAAACATTATTTCACTACTGGTCTTAGTATACTGCTACCATCTAGTGGACAATTGATTAAACTCAGTTAATGTTTTATGGTTACTTCCACATACTTAGGGCTGATTTGTGCATTTGGTGATTTTAATTTGGTTATGCTTGTCACACTCATTAATTGGGGATTGTACTCGGACAGAGATCCTCTTCTGATTTGTATCTGCTTATGTTTTAAACTGCAGAGTAATGCAAGTAGTACAGTACTGAGTGTTTTACAGAAAGGTGAAACAGTATGTCAACTTTATCTACAATATCAAAGTCCACTGAATCTGAAATTCAAAAAGGAAAAAGAAATCAGTCTCAAATAAGATACATTTCAGGTCCTGCCCCTACTTTTCCTTATGCACTGATGGGTGGGAAAAAAAACAATAAACAACAGTACAAGTCAATAAAAGGGATTGGCAGAGCAGTAAAAGCCAGTAACTGGTCCCAGAAAAGGGATAAACAGGAGGAAACATCATGTGGGCATTTTTAGAGATCAACACGCTCTTGCTAATGTATTTCACATTATTTTATTCTTACTTTTCCTCTGCTGTGTCCTTCCCTCATAATTCCTCCTCCTGTCAGCTACGGGGACAGTTTCATCTAAATGGGATGCACAAAGCTGGAGATGTAATCCTAGGTGGGCTTTTTGGGATTCATTTGTTTTCTGTCTTTCCTGACCTGTCTTTTACCTCAGAGCCACAACAGCCTACCTGTCATGGGTGAGTCTGGCAGGGACACAGCAAAAAACAGAAACTGAGGAAAATCAATTTCATTCCTAAAATGTGTTTATGAAACTTAGACATTACTCTGTAAGAATTATGTTGCATATTCATGCCATTTTAAACATGTTACTTTATAAGCTTACTTATTATTGCATATTACTTTGTGTAATTATTCAATATTGTAATAATTGTTGCAATTCAACTGGCTTAATTGTTTGTTATTTCTATAGTTGTACAGCATGTACATGTCAGTTCAGTTACTTTATTGTGTTGTAGTTTTCAATTGTAATTAGTGGTATTTTTTGGTAGTTTTGATGTTTCAGGATTCAGACAGGCCCAGACCATGGCCTTTGCTATTGGTGAGATCAACAGAAACTCCAACCTGCTCCCTAATGTGACTCTGGGATACAGTCTTTATGATAACTGTGTCACACTAGGAATTGGATTTCGTGCAGCTTTGTCCTTAGTCAATGGTCAAAATGAACATTTTCTATCAGACAAGATCTGCATAGGAGCTCCTTCAGTCATTGGGATTGTGGGTGATTCCTCCTCCTCACGTTCTATTGCCATCTCCACTGTCTTAGGTTTGTACAGAGTACCTATGGTAAGTTTTCTGCCTTACTGACTAATAATTATTTTAGATAATTTTTAATTTCATATTCAATATCAATTGTAATCATGACGTAAACTACTCAAAAATATAACAAAGCCGGTTAAGACCCTGAATGTTTTTAGGATGTGCAGTCTGTGTCCTTCACAGGTGAGTTATTTTGCCACATGTTCCTGCCTCAGTGACCGGCAAAAGTTTCCATCCTTCTTCAGGACGATCCCAAGTGATGCTTTCCAGGTGAACATGTGTCAGCAAAAATGAAAACACAAAAAGCGTGAACAGTTAAACAGTCAAGAGAAAGAAAGTCCCTGCACTGCAATGAAAAATATATTTATCTTGTGTAATATGTCATGTTTTTTGTGTGTCAGTGAGGGGTTGTTTGGTCTCAGATTACAAAGCTGAAAGGCAATGGTTAAACAAGCTGCACTGTGAGACCTGTTTAGCAGGTTTTTTCCTGAAAGATTATTCCAGCCTCTACACTAATCCTGCACTAATCCCTCCACTCTGTGTTCATTCAGGTGCGTGCTATGATTCAGATTCTAAATCACTTTGGCTGGACTTGGGCAGGCCTGCTGATCATTAATGACGAATATGGACTCAACGCTGCCCGATCCTTCCAATCTGACTTCGCTCCAGCTGGTGGGGGTTGTCTTGCCTACCTTGAGGTTTTGCCTTGGGGCAATGACCGAGCTGAACTAAGGAGGATTGTGAATGTGATGAAGAAATCCACGGCTCGTGTGGTCATTGTGTTTGCACATGAGAGTCACATGATTAACCTCATGGAAGAGGTTGGGCTTTAGATATAAATCATTTATATTTATAACTTGATTTAATTATTAAATGTAATGTTTTGTTTCTCAGGATGAATGATTTAGGTTACGATAATATTCGATGTAGCTAATCTTTTAAAGTTGCTGTTAGCAGGGTTTTAGACTGACATCACTTACATTAATCACACTGAACTGCAGTTATGACGATATGCATCATTTTGCACATAATACTGTGTAAAACATAGGATCTGTGTTTGAATGAGCAATACAAGACATCAACTGTGTAAACTGTGTATAATATATAACACTAGACACTACTTTAGGAATCACTACTGACTCATATGAGTGAAGAATATGTGGGCAAGGGACAACAATTTGGGTGACAGAAGTGTTTTAGTTCCCATTTGTAGTCCAAGATGTATTGACCAGTCACATTTGAGTCTGTGTGAACAGCAAAATGCATTGACCACAATACAATCATGGAAGCCATCTGCTTTTGCGACAATTAAGCCTTTTATTGGCTCAAGATTTAAAAGCCAAATAAAAAGCTAAATTGTCATATGTAAATAATGAGATTAAGTGAAATGATTAGCGGGATTAGCTGAAATGTCAAAAAGAAGAACTCCAGATATCTGTTATATAAATATCCACAAGCTACACCAGAAACCCTAAAACTTTGGCCCTTGCACCTAGAGGTTAAATCGTTGTCAGACGATAACTGATGGCTTCAGAGATTACTGCTAGTGTGGAATGGTATTATGGTTTCATATATTTGGTGTAATTACATTACACAGGTGGTGAGGCAGAATGTGACAGGCCTGCAGTGGATGGCCAGTGAAGCCTTGATAGGGACTAATGTTTTCCAGACCCCCCGCCTCATGCCGTACCTTGGTGGCACACTTGGCATCGCCATCCGTCGAGGCGAAATACCAGGATTCAGGGAATTCCTGTCACAAATACATCCTAACCAACACTACAACAGTGACTATGAAAATAGCCTGGTGAGACTTTAACCTTACAATCTAATGACAAATTGTAACTGGTAATAATTGGGATAATGTGTTTTTATTATTTCTGCTAACATTTTCTTATTTTAATGCATTTCAGGTAAATCAGTTTTGGGAATATACATTTCAGTGTAGATTTGCACCACCTCCAGCAGGCTGGGTAGCTGCTGGGGGAGCACTATGCACTGGACAGGAAGATCTGGAGGATGCAGAAACTGAGCTCTTGGATATTTCAAACCTCAGGCCAGAGTATAATGTGTACAAAGCTGTGTACGCTCTGGCATATGCCCTTGATGAGATGCTGCAGTGTGAGCCAGGAAGAGGGCCTTTTAGTGAGCACAGCTGTGGCAGTTTGCAAAGGCTGGAGTCATGGCAGGTGTGGTATCAGTTTACACTCCACCAGTTTACATTGTGGCAAGCTGTAATTCACTCAATTCAGGAAGGCAGTAACAGTTTACACTCGCACACCCAGGCACTTCACCACACTTATGGTCTCTGCTAATAATGAATGCGTGTGAAACCATGGGAACATAGCAGAACACACTGTAAAACACACTAGCTTCATTAACATGGCAGGAACAGGCATCCGCATGAAACTTGTCCATGAATCTCTCATCCAGTAGGAGGCTGTCCCTACATGTCCTCTCCCTGGGATCCTTTGTAGCCCCCACTAAGATGCTTAGTTGTCGGCAGCTGTGGCTGTAGAGCTTCACCAGAGCACCAGGTGTAAAGTCCTCTCCTCTGCAGCAGGAGTCCAGCGTCCATTTCAGAGACGCAACATCTGCTTGGTACTGTCTGGTCAGCTTACGCACCTCCTGCAGCCGCCTTCAAAGTTTATAAAAGTAGTCCTGTCAAGGTTCACCCCGAGGCTATGGTGAGGAACCAAACACCAGATCCATAGGGGTGTAGTGGTCATCCCAAAACATGAGGGGAGTACTTCGTTGATTCCCTCTGTCTGCTGTCACTGCTGTCTGGTGTGTCCACAAGACCAAGGGAAGATGTTGGTCCCAGTACTGCAGGCTATGATTGGTCAGGATTGTCAGTTGTGTCAACAGTGTACAGGTCCCAGTTTATTTTTACAAAACGTATTCATTCTGAACTAAACACTAAGGTCTGGTCACTGTGCAGTTACTCGGGCTCACCAAAACAGCAGAACTTTTCACTGACTGGGCGTTCAGCTGTGGTGGGTGCACTTTGGTCACTAACTGTGAAAAAGGCCCAGGACATCAACACTCACATGCTACATAGAGCCCCCACCTGCTACTGTTGCTTTTATTGGTTATCAGCCAGTTTTTTCTCCTTTATTGCTGAGACACGTATTACTTATGGCAGAATTACACATTTGAATTTGAAGTGCTTGGATTAAAACAGACCTTGAGCAGATTGCTGCCTGTGACATTTTCCGTCCACCCAGATCAAGCACTACGCCAGGCGGGGTGATCACCCCAGGAGTGAGCTGGGATAAGAGCCAAGCTAACTCAGCTTGTATGTTAGGCTAACGTTCGGTTGCGGGAAGATCAATTGAATGAAATGGCACTTAGGCTGCCTAAGCAACAAAATATCAGACACAGTTTTTGATCATGTCTTAACAGAGACCTGGTATCAGTCTACTGCTCCTGACGGGCGTACTACCACGCACCAGTAGAAACCAAGGCTAATATATTTCTAAGACAAGAGGATAGGCACATAAATTATTTGATGTTTCTTAATTTAATGGCTATTAAAAAATCAAGGCCCATCTTAATTAACTAGCCCTTACTGCTCTGTAGACAAGCTGGAAGAGGTAAAGTAAAATACAATATAATTATACTGAATGCAGCAGGATGGACCACATTCTCATTTTGTTCTGTGACAGTTTTTTGACTGACTAATGAACCACTAACCAGTTGGACAGATTGAAAAAGGTGATGGCTTTCTTCATAATCATTTCAAAAAAGGATTAAACTCTGTGTAACCTCTGAGTCTTTTATACTATTAATCTGCATTTCTCTCATCCATTTGCAGCTTGTACATTATTTGCAAAAGGTCAACTTCACCACACCATTTGGTGATCAAGTGTCTTTTGATGAGAACGGTGATGTTTTACCAATATATGATATCATGAACTGGCTGTGGCTCCCTGATGGAGGAGCTAAACTACAGAATGTGGGTGAGGTTAAGAGGTCGGCCTTCAAAGGTGAAGAACTCACACTTCATGAAGACAAAATCTTCTGGAACTTTGAATCCAAAAAGGTCCCTTCTCATTTTTCAAACACACTTTTTTTTTGCTCATGAATAACTCATTACAGCAGTGAAATGTAGAATAACAGATAATTATTTTTCTCCCTATAGCCACCCCGGTCAGTGTGCAGTGAGAGCTGTCCTCCAGGTACCCGCAAGGCCAGAAAGAAAGGGGAGCCTGAGTGCTGTTTTGACTGCATCCCTTGTTCTGAGGGAAAGATCAGCAACAAGACTGGTGGGTATTCAGTTTTAAACATTGTAGTTTGGAGATATAATAAACACATATCTCAAGACATTCCCTGTTTTCTTAGATTCCATAGAGTGCAGCAGTTGCCCAGAGGATTTCTCATCAAACCTCCAGCGTGACCACTGTGTTCCTAAGAAAACAGAGTTCCTCTCCTACCATGAGCCTCTGGGTATCTGTTTGACAGCTGCTTCATTGTTGGGCACATGTATCTGTGCTGTTGTCCTGGGGATCTTTATTTGTCATCGCAAAACACCTATAGTACGAGCAAACAACTCAGAACTGAGTTTCCAACTATTGCTGTCACTTAAACTCTGTTTCCTGTGCTCACTGCTGTTCATTGGCCGCCCCAGACTTTGGACTTGCCAGCTGAGACATGCAGCATTCGGGATCAGCTTTGTGCTTTGTGTGTCATGTATTCTCGTAAAAACTATGGTGGTTCTGGCTGTGTTCAAGGCCTCCAAGCCAGGAGGTGGAGCCAGTCTCAAGTGGTTTGGTGTTTTGCAGCAAAGAGGAACAGTTTTAGCTCTTACTTGCATCCAGGCAGCAATCTGCACTGCCTGGCTTGTTTCTGCCTCACCAGCTCCTCATAAAAACACTCAGTACCACAATGACAAGATAGTTTATGAGTGTGCAGTTGGGTCCACAGTAGGTTTTGCAGTGTTACTGGGCTACATTGGCTTACTGGCTATCCTCAGTTTTCTGATTGCATTTGTTGCAAGGAATCTTCCAGACAGCTTCAATGAGGCCAAACTCATCACTTTCAGCATGCTGATCTTCTGTGCTGTGTGGGTGGCCTTTGTCCCTGCTTATATTAGCTCACCAGGTAAATATGCAGATGCAGTGGAGGTATTTGCCATCCTGGCCTCCAGTTTTGGCATCTTAGTAGCACTGTTTGGACCCAAATGTTACATTATCCTGCTGAGACCAGAGAGGAACACAAAGAAAGCGATCATGGGTCGTGGAATTAAGTCATAAAAGCAGCTCTTTATTTCATAAGACAAAATGAATCATTTTTCTTCACACAATACAAACATGGAGTCAGAAAAATTGGTTAAATAGCGATAGCAAAGTTAAGATACTGAGAAAGTGTGGCTGATGCAAAATAAATATATTTGAAACAGAAATCTCTTATCACTTGGATCATATATGTCGGAATACTTAACACATCTCTATTCTATATCCTTTGTGGTGTCCTCCACGGTGGAAATTAATTTTACACCTGATAAACTTCTCTCATTCACTCTTTTCTGATGCATTTATTTTTACCTGACTGGAGCTGATTTCGATATTGCTCCTCTAATCTCGTGAAATTCAAATCAGATCAAATGTTACAACTATTAATCTTTTCTTGAGTGTAAAGGAATTTTAATAGAATCATACAATATATATCAAAAGCAAGCAGTGAAGCTGAAGGCTGAATGTGAGCCTTAAATGTTTTAGTAATCAGTGACATACTGATTGTTCAAAGTCCATTGAGTCTTTTTTATTAATCATTACCAGATCCCTCAAAATATAGTATTGTTGTGGTCATTTTGTGTCTTAATAGAGTAAATGTAGGTGTTTAGGAATACAGTAACACATGAAGCAAAAGTTTACACAGGTAAGTGTAGTTCTATGAGAAGGAATGGAGCCTCCAGGTTGGCCCATAAAGGTTTGTAGAGGAAAATGAGGAAATCTGTCTCATTAGAATGGACTCATCTAATCTATGAATGAATGTTGTACCCTAACACAGCTTTAGTGCAGCATTTATCCCTGGTCAGATCTAAAATTAAAAACAAATCTTTGATATTTGCTTAAAGGACATTTCCAGCAATAGGGTATTACACTGAAGTTGGGGGACCAGCAAGAGACTAAAAATTGATCAGGATGCAAATGCAAATTCCTACATTTCCTATTGTGCAACTGTATGATACCTTTCATTAGACCCTTCCCAGTAGAAACCAGCTAGCTTGTAATGCTGGCTTTCTGTTTCTGTAACACAGGCTTTCTGCCGAAAATGTCTAGTCTCAAAACCAAAGCTGAAAATACATGATGAAATCATCATGGTTATTTTTTCAAACTTGAAACTGCACAATTGCTTTTACCGTCTGCATAGTTTCCTTTCTGTGATGAATAACCTGAATTTTATATGTAAAAATGTTGTAAGGTGTCTTTTAAGTAACACTTGGTAGGAAATGCAGGAAGAAAGATTATTTGCCTTCTGAAGTTTCAAGGACATTTTGGTGCGAAAGAAATGAGATGAGTGTATAAGTATATATGTATGTATAAGTTTATTTCACCAAATGTCTTAGTGTGCTGCTACCATCTAGTGGACATTTCATTAAACTGTTAATTTTGACAGTAAATTCCATATACTCAGGACTGATTTGTGCATTAGGTGAATTTAACTTGGTATGCTTGTCACAAACAAAGTTGGGATTATAATGAGCACAAAGTGGCTCTTTCGAACATAATTCAAATTGTGGAGTTTTTTGTCATATTGTTGACCCTCAGGGCCACCGTACTCTTCTGATAAGTATCTTCCCAGGATTTAAACTGCAGTGTGTTGTTGTATTTTACAGCAATGCAAGTAGATGTTTTACAGGGACATGAAACAATATATTTCACTACAACATACAGATCAAAGCCCACTTCCTGTCATATTAGCAAAAAAATAGTAAACACGTAATGATTGTCATTTACATTTTAGTATGCATCAGTCATTACGGTCATCCACAAGTTAGATAATGTTTGGAAAGGTTGCTAACATAGCTGTGTTGAGTTATTAAAAATGCACAAATTTATTGCTTCAATAACAAAGTCAGTCTCAAATGAAATGCACTTCAGGCCCTGCCCCTACTTCCTTATGCCCTAAAGGGTGATGTAATAGAATAAACAGAGCTGCAAGTCAATAAAGGGGGTTGACATAGTAGTAGAAGTTGATGACTGGTCCCAGGAAAGGGATAAACAGGAGGAAAAGTCATGTGGGCCTTTTCAGAGATCAGTCTACTCTTGCTTATGAATTTAATGTTCTTCTATCCTTACTTTTTCTCTGCTGTGTCTTTCCCTCATAATTCCTCCTCCTGTCAGCTACAAGAACAGTTTCATCTAAATGGGATGCACAAAGCTGGAGATGTAATCCTAGGTGGGATTTTTGGGAGTCATTTATTTTCTCTCTTCCCTGAATTGTCTTTTATTTCAGAGCCACAGCAGCCTACCTGCCACAGGTGAGTCTGTCAGGGAAACCGCTAAATGCAGCTACGGGGGGGGGGGGGGGGGGGGGGGGAATCAGTCTTATTTGCAGAATGTTTCTTTGAAAATTAGGTATAACTCTGAAAGAATCATTTTATACATTTATTTCATTTTAAACATATTTTGTTGCTGTTGTTATTATTTTGTTGTTGTTTATTTAAGTATTACAATAAGTGATGCGATTCCCCTGGCTTAGTTGTTTGTAAAATCTATAGTTGTATAACATGTTCATGTCAGTACACTTACTGTATCATGTTTCTTTTCTTTAAGTTTTGATGTTTCAGGATTCAGACAGGCCCAGACCATGGCCTTTGCTATTGGTGAGATCAACAGAAACTCCAACCTGCTCCCTAATGTGACTCTGGGATACAGTCTTTATGATAACTGCCTCACACTAGGAATTGGATTTCGTGCAGCGTTGTCCTTAGTCAGTGGTCAAGAGGAGCAGATTATATTAGACAAGACCTGTGCAGGACCCCCTCCTGTCATTGGGATTGTGGGTGATTCCTCCTCTACACATTGTATTGCCATCTCCACTGTCTTAGGTTTGTACAGAGTACCTATGGTAAGTTTTCTGCCTTACTGACTAATAATTATTTTGGATCATTTTGATTTAATTTCACATTTAATGCCATTTGTAATCATGACGTAAACAACCTGAAAAAAATGACAGAGCCGGTTAAGACCCTGAATGTTTTTAGGATGTGCAGTCTGTGTCTTTCACAGGTGAGTTATTTTGCCACATGTTCCTGCCTCAGTGACCGGAAAAAGTTTCCATCCTTCTTCAGGACAATCCCAAGTGATGCTTTCCAGGTGAACATGTGTCAGCAAAATGAAAATACACAAAGCATGAACAGTTAAACAGTCAAGAGAAAGAAAGTCCCTGCACTGCAATGAAAAATATATTTATCTTGTGTAATATGTCATGTTTTTTGTGTCAGTGAGGGGTTGTTTGGTCTCAGATTACAAAATTTAAAAGATTATTCCAGCCTCTGCACTAATCCCTCCACTCTGTGTTCATTCAGGTGCGTGCTATGATTCAGATTCTAAAACACTTTGGCTGGACTTGGGCAGGCCTGCTGGTCATTAATGACGACTATGGACTCAACGCTGCCCGATCCTTCCAATCTGACCTTGCTGAGTCTGGTGAAGTTTGTCTGGCCTACTCAGAGGTTTTGCCCTGGGGCAATGACCGAGCTGAACTAAGGAGGATTGTGAATGTGATGAAGAAATCCACAGCTCGTGTGGTCATTGTGTTTGCATATGAGAGTCACATGATTAACCTCATGGAAGAGGTTGGGCTTTAAATACAACTTAATTATTACTCAATGTCATGATTGATCTTAACATTTTTTTTGTCAAACTGATGGATTTAGGTGATAATCACATTTTGGAATGTAAATGATAGATTTAATTTAATTCAACTCATTTGTTAAAGGTGTTGTTAGGAGGGTTTCAGAGGGAGATCACTTACTTACACCAATTACACTGAATTCCAGTAATGATGATATGCATCACTTTGCCCATAATACTGTGAAAACACAGGATCGCACCTGTGTGTATGATTCAGAAGATTTGATTTTGATGACACTACTTTAGTGGCACAGCAATATGACTCTGTCTATTTATATATTTGATGTAATGCAATACACAGGTGGTGAGGCAGAACGTGACAGGCCTGCAGTGGTTGGCCAGTGAAGCTTGGACAACAGCTACTGTGCTCCAGACCCCCAACTTCATGCCGTACCTTGGTGGCACACTGGGTATCGCCATCCGTCGAGGAGAAATACCAGGATTCAGGGAATTCCTCTTACGTATACGCCCTAACCTACATCACAGCAATGACTACAAAAATAGCTTGGTGAGAGATGAGTTTAACATGACTGATGACAAAATACAACAATAATATATTGTTATTACTTCTCTTAACATGCCTTATTTTGATTAATTTCAGGTAAATCAGTTTTGGGAATTCACATTTCAGTGTAGATTTGCACCACCTCCTTCAGGCTGGGTAGCTGCTGGGGGAGCACTATGTACTGGACAGGAAGATCTGGAGGATGCAGAAACTGAGCTCTTGGATATTTCACACCTCAGGCCAGAGTATAATGTGTACAAGGCTGTGTATGCTCTGGCGTATGCACTTGATGAGGTGCTGCAGTGTGAGCCAGGGAGAGGGCCTTTCAGTGAGCACAGCTGTTTGCAAAGACTGGAGCCATGGCAGGTTTGTTATCAGTTTACAGTCAACCTGCTCACATTGCGGCGAGCTGTAGTTCACTAAACTAAGCAAGCCAGTTTGCTTTATTAACAGAAACACGCACATTAACAGTTAACACAAGCACACCCAGGCACTGGCACAATACGGAGTGTAACAGCTGTGCTAGTAATCAATGGATGTGTAAACTATGGGAACACAGAAGAATATAATGTAAAACACACTAACTTCATTGACTTGGCAGGGACAGACATCAACATGAAACTTAATTCTATGAATCCCTAATATTCATAGCTTGTTTATTACTTAAAAAAAGTTTAACTTGTTCACCTAAAAAATGAATAATGTAATAATACTAAAAATAGCAGTCTGAAGCACACTAGTATTTTGCTTTGTAACAGTGATGACTGAATAATGATAAACCACTGTATGAATGGAGTCCGTCACATTCTGATTATTTTTCTTTTTTTTATTGATTCTTTCATCCATTTGCAGCTTGTACATTATTTGCAAAAGGTCAACTTCACCACACCATTTGGTGATCAAGTTTCTTTTGATGAGAACGGTGATGTTTTACCAATATATGATATCATGAACTGGCTGTGGCTCCCTGATGGAGGAGCTAAACTACAGAATGTGGGTGAGGTTAAGAGGTCGGCCTTCAAAGGTGAAGAACTCACACTTCATGAAGACAAAATCTTCTGGAACTTTGAATCCAAAAAGGTCCCTTCTCATTTTTCAAACACACTTTTTTTTTGCTCATGAATAACTCATTACAGCAGTGAAATGTAGAATAACAGATAATTATTTTTCTCCCTATAGCCACCCCGGTCAGTGTGCAGTGAGAGCTGTCCTCCAGGTACCCGGATGGCCAGAAAGAAAGGGGAGCCTGAGTGCTGTTTTGACTGCATCCCTTGTTCTGAGGGAAAAATCAGCAACAAGACTGGTGGGTATTTAGTTTTAAACATTGTAGTTTGGAGATAAAATGTTGCGGAGCACCGGAGTGGCCACGTTTTATTACATTAAGCAAAACGAATTAGTATTGCGTGAGTACGAGATAATTCATTCGCACATTTTGATTAATTAATGTGCATTTTCTGATTAGTTCATGCAAACGCTTAAGCACGTTTGTGTGCGCGTTTTAATTAATTCGAACAAGCGGTTTAATTAACGAGTTTGCACGTTTTGTTTATCCGTGCGCACTTGATATGCAGTGTATAATGCAGTCTGTCCTCAGTGGCAGCTGTCACACACAGACATCTTGCACACTGTATGAGCTGGACTTCCAGCGTCTGGCTGAGAGCTTGTGCGTAATTTGCATTTCTCAGTCCTTTCGGGTCAAACCCCGCATGAGTTGCTCTTAGAGGGACTGAGGCTGACAGGCTTACAGAGATAGGGCCAGTAAAGAGACAGAGAGGACTGGACGGCCGACAAAAAACTTCATGGATTCTGCCGGAGTCCTGTAACGCGGTGGCTCAGCGCTATTTGTCACATGGCCAGTATGCTGCACCAGTGGAAACATGCCGAGTCAGAGGGCAACCACATGGTTTCTGAGAAGATCCTCCCGGGAAGCGCATTACGCACTATCTGCCAGTCCGGCTCACACAGTGTGCAGGATGTATGTGTGACAGCTGCCATTGAGGACAGGCTGTGTTTTGGGAAGAACTAGTCTGTTGTACTGGATGTCTGTTTATCCACTTCTCATGCAAATGCACAAGAATTAATTTATTGAACGAGTTATATCTCGTGCTCATACAACTCTATTTCGCGGGCCACTGTAGTAAAACGTGGCCACCCCGAGGCTCCATGTTGAAATAAACATGTATTTCAAGACTTTCCTCTTTTCCCAAGACTCCATCGAGTGCACCAGTTGCCCAGAGGATTTCTCGTCTAACCTCCAGCGTGACCACTGTGTTCCTAAGAAAACAGAGTTCCTCTCCTACCATGAGCCTCTGGGTATCTGTTTGACAGCTGCTTCATTATTTGGCACATGTATCTGTGCTGTTGTCCTGGGGATCTTTATTTGTCATCGCAGAACACCTATAGTACGCGCCAACAACTCAGAACTGAGTTTCCAGCTCTTGCTGTCACTTAAACTCTGTTTCCTGTGCTCACTGCTGTTCATTGGCCGCCCCAGACTTTGGACTTGCCAGCTGAGACATGCAGCATTCGGGATCAGTTTTGTACTTTGTATCTCATGCATCCTGGTGAAAACTGTGGTGGTTCTGGCTGTGTTCAAGGCCTCCAAGCCAGGAGGTGGAGCCAGTCTCAAGTGGTTTGGTGTTTTGCAGCAAAGAGGAACAGTTCTGGTTCTTACTTGCATCCAGGCAGCAATCTGCACTGCCTGGCTTGTTTCTGCCTCACCAGCTCCTCATAAAAACACTCAGTACCACAATGACAAGATAGTTTATGAGTGTGCAGTTGGGTCCACAGTAGGTTTTGCAGTGTTACTGAGCTACATTGGCTTTCTGGCTATCCTCAGCTTCCTGCTGGCATTTGTAGCAAGGAATCTTCCAGACAGCTTCAATGAGGCCAAACTCATCACTTTCAGCATGCTGATCTTCTGTGCTGTGTGGGTGGCCTTTGTCCCTGCTTATGTTAGCTCACCAGGTAAATACGCAGATGCAGTGGAGGTATTTGCCATCCTGGCCTCCAGTTTTGGCCTCTTGGTGGCACTGTTTGGACCCAAATGTTACATAATCCTGCTGAGACCAGAGAGGAACACAAAGAAAGCGATCATGGGTCGTAAAAGTAGCACTTAATTTCATTAGACAGAGTGAATCTCTTTTCTCTAGATAATACAAACATACAGAGAGAAAGTTAGGTTAATAGTAATAGAAATGTTAAGACACTGAGAAAGTGTGGCTGATACCAAATAAATGTATTTAAATCTGAAAACTCTTAGCACTTGGATCATATGCGTGAGACTGTAGGTCTAGATAAAGTACAAAGCACTTTCAAATGCTATTATTGCCTTTGTGACTTCCTATGGTATACAATAATCTTACAACTGATTAAAATGTAAACGACTTCCTCTGAATTATGGTATTCATTATTATGTTGTTTACTTTTGACCTGACTGGAGCTGATGTGGGTATTGCCCCTCTCAGAGTCTCCAAAGATCAAATGTCACAAGATCAGTCTTTAAAAGAAAAAGAAATCTTCTGTCTTGAGCGCAAAAAAAATTGCAAGCAACGTTAATAGAATTATATGTACCTAACCTAACATGTACCTAAGGTCGCCAATCGTACATTGCAGTCCATGGTTGATACCATAAACCTGTAGATCACAGGGTGCTCCTACCAAAGAGAAAAACATTTAATACAACCAAACTTCGTTCATGGGAGCTCAAACCCGTCTTTATAGGATCTCATCTCCCATTGTCTCCCACATAATTCGCACACTGTTTTGGCTCCCACTTCTGAAAAACCCAATCTGCTCTGAGTGGTCATTCATTGTGGGAACATCACATTTTCATTCAAAATAAAGTAAATTCACTGGATTTTCATTTCCTCAGATGATGGGAGGGTATAAAGACTGCGGTGTGGGTTCTTGCAGCCAACAACAGACTACTTGTTTTGCTCTTGCCTTCAACATCTTAGTGTTACACAAATGAAAAACAATGGCGGACAGTGAGGAAGATTCAGCTCTGGTTTGAGGAACTAGCGAGCAGACTTCAGACTTAAAAAAAATCAGGTCTGTTTTGTTGTGTTCAACTTGCAGAACATATATAGTAGCTTTCTGATTTGCAGCACGTTTCTGTTGTCCACTTGTCTTTTTTTGCAGTCCATTGAAGTCTCATTGCCACTGTAGTGAATGATATGTCTCCCCAGTATTGATTATAGGCACTTCACAACAATGTGTGCATCAAGGACAGATGCTGATATATTTCATTAATTTACATCCATGATACAATCTGTGGTCTGAAATTTAACAGAATCCAGTGCAAAATCCATATTTACAGATAGTAAAACAAAGACAACAATTTGATATAAATGTTTTTTTTTTATTCTTCCAAAGGTTTAATGTCTTCAGGCATTATATAGAGGGCCTCAGGTAATGAACAATAAAAACACTTAGCAACGATGTTTACTGTCATTATATGGTATTTATTATTTTTCGAAAATCAAAACTATAAACTAACTTTATTTTATTTATGTACAATACTATAATGAAGGCATGAAAACTGAAAGGAAAGCATGACTAGAAGGACTCAAACAATGGTCGTATAGTGAATATGTGTAATGTTCACTTATCCATGCTACTTGGCCAGCAGCTGCTTCTTAGTGTTTTTCTCTGGCCTCAAAAGAATGATGAAACACTTCGGTGCAAAAATGCAGAACAATAAACCGTAGCTAGATGCCAGGATTGCAAAGATCTCCACAGCAACAGTGTATTTCCCAGGAGAGCTAATGTAAGCAGGGACAAAAGCCACCCAAACAGCACAGAAGATCAACATGCTGAAGGTGATCAGTTTGGCCTCATTGAAATTATCAGGGAGTTTCCGAGCAAGGAAGGCCAAGAGGAGACAGGTGCAGGCCAGCAGACCAATGTAGCCCAGAACCAGAGAGAAGCCAACCACAGAGGGCATGGCACACTCCAGGGTGACCTTTGACCCTTGAAAACCCAGATTACGTCGAGGCACGGGGGGACTGAGGGACAGCCATACGGCACAGATGATAATCTGAATAAAAATACGTTATAATGAAATTGGTGTTGTGCTGTAGAAACATTGTAAGCATTAAAAGAAAAAATGGAGTACCTGTATGCAAGTGAGAAGGCAGACACTTCCCCTCTGTTGGCGAGGACCAAACCACCTAATCAAGCCTTCAGCACCAGGCCGAGCTGAGCGGAACGCTGCCAGAACCACTATGGTCTTGACTTGGAGGCAAGAAACACAAAGTACAAAACTGATCCCAAAAGCTGCTTGCTGGAACCGACAAGACCAGACTGCTGGACGGCCGATGAACACCAGTGAGCACAGGAAGCAGAGCTTCAGCGACAGAAGAAGCAAAAAGCTCAGTTCTGAATTGTTGGCTCGCACCTTAAAATGAGAAGTCATAAAACATAAAAGACAAGCACATTAACGGCCAAACGGGGAATGATTCATAAAAAATATTTTGTATACTAATGGAATAGTACACATTAGATATAAGGGAAAAAATGAAATGGACTATAAACAACAGCACAACAATGAGGTACACGTATTAGTTTTACAACAGAGATTCTCACCATAGGTGTCTGACGGTAGCAAAGGAACACCACAAACACAGCTGTTGTCACTACGGCACCAGACACAGCTGCTGTAGTCAGAGTAATGCCCAGAGTTTCATTAAAGGAAAGGAAGTCCAGCTGGCGAGGGACACAGGCAGTTCGTTCATCATTGGACCAGAAATCAGATGGACAGAGCTCACAGTGAAGAGAGCCTGAGAGGGAAAAGACAAAAGAGGGTAAAGCAAACAGGGGAAAAGTGCAGATTATCTTAAAGCAGACAGATTCAGGAGTCACAGTCATCACATTTTGCAAGCTGCGAGACATGAGTTTCTCATGTTTTATACTCTATTTTCCTCACCAGTTTTATTGCTAATCTCCCCTCTCTATTAAGAGTTATAGAAAGTCAGGGTTACTACATATTGAATTTGAACTCTGCTATTGTAGAGCTTATTAGTTAGAATGTTTATGGGATATTCTTGTGTAGAAATTTCCTCACCAGTTTTGTTGCTAATCTCCCCATCTGCACATGGGATACAGTCAAAGCAGCACAGAGGTTCTCCTTTCCTCTCTGCCTTTCTGGTGCCCGGGGGACAGCTCTCACTGCACACTGACATGGGCACCTAAACAAAAAGCCAAGCCCTCCTTTAAAGGTCAACTGTATTCTAAACAGCAGCAAAAAGTCAATGAATTAGATTTTGTTACTCATCACAATTTGCATCACTTTCCTATCTAATACCTGATTGGATCCTGTGCTCCACTGAATAGCTGTCTCATTAAGACGGAGGTAAAATCCATCCACACGACCAACCAACACAAGTTGTTGTGGCCCCTCAGGGGTGCTCTGCCAGTTGACAAGGTCATACTTTGCTGGAATATCAGCTCCTTCAAAGTATAACCTTTCACCCTGTGGTGTGGTGAAGTTCAAGTTGTTCAAGCGCTGCAACAGCTGGGAAATCATCAAATTAAATTGCCAGTGTAACAGCTCACATTGCAACTGATACAGCCAGCCATGCTTATGACCACTGTATTTTTAGACTATAGTAAATTTGACATAGAAATTTAAAAGCAGGTTGTCAGGGTACCTCTTAGGGAAATGCTGATAATGCTTACCTCGATGGGTTTGATGGGTTTTAAAGAAGAACAGGTGGAGCTGTTGTTTCCAGGAGGACTGTCTTTGTCAGAGCAGGAGAGAAGGCTGTGAAGGGCGTGGGCGGCAGCATAAACAGCAAGGTAGACATTGTATGCCACTCTTAGCTGGGAGGTGTCAGTGAAGAGATTCTGCACTCCCTTCAAGGACTCTGTCCCACTGCAGGGTGGTAGTGAAGCTTTCTGAAGAAAGCTATAGGAAGAAGATGAAGTATACATATTTAAAGGATGGACAGACCTGAGTGTAGGGGTTACAGAATTGAGGAATGAAGAGGAATGTGAAAAAGGAAGTGTGGCCCCAGGACTGCATCTGAACTCAGCTTCCCAGAATTCCCTCAAGAACCCATCGTCTGAATGACGAAATGGATGCAAACTTCTGAGATAGCTTTCAAATCCAGGTATAGGTGAACTTCGAATGGCCACACCGAGAACACCACTTGCCACTTTACTTGTGACAAGATTTTGCAGAAGATCAGCACTGGTGCTCCACGCCTCACTGGCCAGAAACTGTCTGTCAGTCACCTGGTGATTGCAAAAAGACATGATCAAGATAAAAAATATTTTTAAAAATCCTTAATGTTATAGAATAAAATGTCTCAGTTCTGTATTTACTATAATTTACTATATTCAATACACAGGTTTACTTCAATCACTCACATTTATCTTGGCTAGTTGCAGGAAAAGTTCCCTCACATCTGTGTACCAGGAAAAGATCAGAATCACTCTTGCTGTTGAGGCCTGAATAGTGAGTGCTGCACGTCTGGCATCATTCACAATGTTTTGCCTTTGGAGAGTCTCTACAAATGCCAGACACACCCCTTTTCCCTGAGTCTCCTCCTGAAATATCTGACATATACAGGTAAAAGGAACAGATTATATTAAAGATATCTATGTATCTATGTATATATATATATGTGTACATTATAGATATTGTAAAATACTGAAACAATCTACATAACAAATGGAAACACCTTCACTGCCATGTGGCCATAATTACTGTTTGCCACCACTGCACCAATCCAGGTCCAGTTGAACTGTACAGCAAGCTGAGCAAAGGCTCTGGCTTGGTAAATATCACTGGGGATGGTCCTGAAGAAGTTTGGAAACTGGTGCCTGTCACTTAGACAGGGGCAACTCGACAAGTAGCTAATCTGAAAGGTTAAAAAAGTTACATCATTAGTTACTTTAATTGAAATGTAAATTTTTTGTCTTAAAAGAAACATATTGTTGACACTGATTTCTATTCAGACTTTTTGTCCCCATGCCCAAAAGTTGTTATGTTGTTTCCTTGTTCTAGGAGAAATCAGAGAGCAGAACATAAACAGTGCTTCAGGTTACAGTATATTGTTAATGCTGTATTAAAAAAAAAACTCACTAAAGGTACAGAGAGTGGCCCCAGGATTCTGGAGAGGATCTTGCCTGTTATGGATGAAGCACCACCGATAATTAAGGGAACAGGGTGGTCGCCTGATGACAGGATTTACAGATCAAATTAGGGGTCGTTGCATTAGAAAATAATATTTATAGAACCAAATATTACAGACAAATTGAGATATAGCCACACAACAAGATACCTCTCCTTTTTCTGACTTCCTCTCCATTCCCAGCAGAATAATCTGGAGGGTCTGTTAAATTACATCTGCTGCTGTCTCCTCCAACCAGTGACAGCGCTGCCTGGAGAGCCCATGGTGGTCGGCCACAGCTATCAAAAATACGGTACCCCAGCTTCACACCTGGCAGCAGTGTTGTACTATTATTGATTTCCTCCACTGCAAACACCATAGCATATACATTTTGCAATGGAACACGTTCTAAACTGAGACCACAGGAGAGAAGGAGATGAGAAAAAGATCCGTCAAAATCTTGCGTGATGCTGTAGAGTCACCAGAGAAAATGCAGGTCTCATTTTTGTCACACAAAAAATACAGGAAATGCAAAGACTCTAAATATTCTTATACTATCGTTAGAAATCTACAATAATCACAGAGAACTGTAAAATCGTTTACCCAGTGCAAGGTTCGTAGTGCGGGAGCTCAGTGTAGTCGTGGTCTATAGCTGGAGGATTGTAATGAAGACTAAAGAGCCCTCCAATGACTACATCTCCATCCTGGAACAGACCCTGGTCACTCGGTGTACCCCACTGAGAACAAGTCACTGTCTGAACCACCTGCAGTCCCACCCTGAGCCCCAGCTGTCTGCCCACAAGCCCCACAAGGAGCAGGGATGGAGCTGAGGGGGGCCACAGAGTGAAGAGCCAGGTGAACCAAGACATGGATGCAGCTGTTCTGCACAATTAATTAGATGGCAATATTCAATATATGGCAGCACAGGTCCTGCAATGAAAATGTCAAATCAGATCAAATCCCTCCCAGTGCTGCAGAAAAAAGTTAATACATCCACCTGTAAAGCGAAACATTTGGAAGTTCAAAACTCAAACTTTCATGCACCAGACAAGACTTGCCTTTGCAAGTGACAAGGTATCTAAACTGTGACAGACCCCCTCCTCCTCTCAACAGTTGAACTGTTTATGTGGGTATTTATAATAGATGTAAAGCCTTTTTCCAAGCAAGTAAACATCATGGCACCTGCACACAACCCCAAATCACTCCTCTCAAGAGTGACCGTAAAAAAATAACAGCATGATTGCAAATGATTAGTGTTTGTGTTGGGAGATGGTAGAAGCAGAGGGTGTTTGTTGGTGCAAACATATTATTTCATCGTTTTTTGAACTGAGATCTTCAAAACTTTTTCTTATATACATGATCAAACATATGTGTTTTAACATTTGGTTCAAATAGCCTAACGTATAATTCTTGTTGATGCACAGCAGTTCCTGTTGTTTATTGGTGAGACAGACACAATGAGATAGTGAATGGACAAGAGAATACATGTAGCCCTTTTGAAGTTTCAGATTATAGCCTTGTTAACATTTATTAAGGCACACATGAAAGTACTCAATATGTGCCAGTTCCCTCAGTCCTTATTCAAATTCAGTTCAGTTTTACTTGTCCTGCATGGGAAGATTGGCTTACAGCGTGCCGTGCAGACAGTTCACATTGTAAATATTTTTGGAAGCCCCCGAGAGGCAAGTGAAAATCTGGTAATTGTTGTTGTTGTTTATTTGTTTTATTTAGGTTTTGGGTTTTTTTTTTGTTTTTATCTGTGAAAACACATTACAGTGATCTTTTTCTTTTTTTGGCCACAGCAGTCCACTGCTATCCAATGCTCTAAATATAACTAAATACATTCGTGTTTTCTTTCAAGTAAATTTGAATTTTTCCATGCATTCTAAACTCGTACATATTTTACTTTAATCAGTGTTAATCTGCCGTTATCTCTTGCTTAACTAACCTGTTAGTCCACTGCCTAGGGAGTAAAAAGCATGTTGTCCCTGGCTAACCAACAGCTAAAAGCTGGATTAAGTCGACTGCATAACTAAAATTGATATACTGTAAAATTAGTCAGGGTAACAGGCTCAGTTGGATTATCCATTCCCCATGGACTGTGTAGAAGAACATAGCTTCTCGGTTTGACAAATGATGCCAATGCAGAAGTGCCTTAAATCTGCATTCTTTCTAATTAGCAGCAGGGAGCTGCTCCATTGGCCACAAACAGTTTAATAATTATTTTTAGGTATTACTCTCAAATTTCACAAGTACTCCAACATGAAATGATAAAGTTCCATGGAATCTCCCATTGTCCGATAACCCTTTTATTACATTTCCTACAATACTTCAAATGGGCTCATGTCTGTGCAATTTAATGTAACTTGATGTAAACTCAAAGCTCAACATCAGCGTCAGTGGCGCAACCTGTGATGCAGACAAAAAAACACCACCTTGGGACTTAATTTATGTTTATTAATGTGGTTATTTTTCTTATTTTGTACAAAGCTTGTCACATTTAGTAATTGTTGTAAACACTGAAGTAAACAGACTTATGTTTTCATTTCATGTTATCTATAACATCAACAGTTAAGTGATGGGTGAGTACACCTCACATTGCATGGTTAAAAATTATAGCAGAAATTCATCATTTCAGGATATGTAACATTTTAGAAAATTCAAAAAGTCGAGATTTTTTACTATTTTTATTATATAGTATTATATGAATAAAATGAATGCATGCAGATGTCTTGCTTTATTGAGATAGGACAGTGAATATAGATTGGAAGACAGACGAGATGAAATGCAGAAAAGGGCCCAGACTAGATTCAAACCCTACTACAGTCAAAACGGCGTCTTATTGGTAGGTGATGCTACCTGCTCATCAAGTATTTCTTAGTGTTTTTCTCCGGCCTCAAAAGAATGATGAAGCACTTTGGAGCAAAGATACAGAAAAGCAAACCGTAGCTAGATGCCAAAATTGCAAATATTTCTACAGCAACAGTGTATTTCCCAGGAGAGCTAATGTAAGCAGGAACGAAAGCCACCCAAACAGCACAGAAGATCAACATGCTGAAGGTGATCAGTTTGGCTTCATTGAAATTATCAGGGAGTTTCCGAGCAAGGAAGGCCAAGAGGAGACAGGTGCAGGCCAGCAGACCAATGTAGCCCAGAACCAGAGAGAAGCCAACCACAGAGGGCATGGCACACTTCAAAGTGACCTTTAACCCTGGGATATCCAAGTCAGCTTGAGGCACTGGAGGGCTAAGCGACAGCCAAATAATACAGATGATAACCTTGATGGAAAAAAGCATTGCACAAACGTCAGGTTAATGTATGTAAAATGCTGTTGTAAGTAATAATTTTGTCATCCGAAAGTGCATCTGTAACTCTGACCTGTATACAGGTAAAGAGGCAGACACTTCCCCTCTGTTGGCGAGGACCAAACCACTTCATCAACGCTTCAGCACCAGGCCGAGCTGAGCGGAACGCTGCCAGAACCACTATGGTCTTGACTTGGAGGCAGGAAACACAAAGTACGAAACTGATCCCAAAAGCTGCTTGCTGGAACCGACAAGACCAGACTGCTGGACGGCCGATGAACACCAGTGAGCACAGGAAGCAGAGCTTCAGCGACAGAAGAAGCAGGAAGCTCAGTTCTGAGTTGTTGGCTCGCACCTTAAAAGTAGAATTGGGATTACAAACAAAGAGCAGCGCAATAACAATGTAAGATGGCTCGATTTGAACAAATATTAGTTATGATATACATTACTGCAGAATTCCACTTTACCAATGTAAATACACTGAGGACTAGGAGTTGCAGATAATAAATAGTGTAATCTCCATTACATTACTCTGGACTCTCACCATAGGTGTTTGACGGTAGCAAAGAAACACTACAAACACAACCGTTGTTACTGCAGCGCCAGACACAGCGACTGTAGTCAGTGTAATGCCCAGAGTTTCGTTAAAGGAAAGGAAGTCTAGCTGGCGAGGAACGCAGGCAGTTTGTTCATCATTGGACCAGAACTCAGATGGACAGAGCTCACAGTGAAGAGAGCCTGAGAAGGAAGTCACACATAAGAAGGAAGAAGGGAAAAAGTATATGAGGAAAATTGTAGAGAAGCATTATTAAGAGTTATAGAAAGTCAGGGTTACTACATATTGAATTTGAACTCTGCTATTGCAGAGCTTATTGGTTAGAATGTTTATGGGATATTCTTGTGTAGAAATTTCCTCACCAGTTTTATTGCTAATCTCCCCATCTGCACATGGGATACAGTCAAAGCAGCACAGAGGTTCTCCTTTCCTCTCTGCCTTTCTGGTGCCCGGGGGACAGCTCTCACTGCACACTGACATGGGCACCTAAACAAAAAGCCAAGCCCTCCTTTAAAGGTCAACTGTATTCGTAACAGCAGCAAAAAGTCAATGAATTAGATTTTGTTACTCATCACAATCTGCATTACTTTCCTATCTAATACCTGATTGGATCCTGTGCTCCACTGAATAGCTGTCTCATTAAGACGGAGGTCAAACCCGTCCACACGACCAACCAACACAAGTTTGAGCGGCCCCTCAGGGGTGCTCTGCCAGTTAACAAGGTCGTACTTTGCTGGAATATCAGCTCCTTCGAAATATAACCTTTCACCCTGTGGTGTGGTGAAGTTCAAGTCGTTCAAGTGCTGCAACAGCTGGGAAGCATGAAAATGTTGAAATAGTAAAGATTTAACTTTAAAGTACAAAAACAATTTTCATATGGCAAATACAACTGCCTAATGTCCCCATTAAGAATAGCAATCCCTTGAGAGAAGAGAATCCAAAATGTATTGCATAAAATTACTGGAATAGACATAATTGGGCACCTCTATGTGTTTGATATGTTTTGGAAAGGAACAGGTGGAGCTGTTGTTGCCAGGAGGACTCTCTTTGTCTGGGCAGGAGAGAAGGCTGTGAAGGGCGTGGGCTGCAGCATAAACAGCAAGATAGACATTATATGTCACCCTCAACTGGGAGGTGTCAGTGAAGAGATTCTGCACTCCCCTCAGGGACTCTGTCCCATTGCAGGGTGGTAGGGAGACCTTTTGAAGCAGCCTGTTAGCACGAACTGGTGATGAGGAGGCATATGAAGACAGAGGTGTGGCCCCGGGAGTACAACCAAACTCTTTTTCCCAGAATTCTCTCAAGAACCCATCGTCTGGATGATTAGATGGATGCAAACTTCTGAGATAACTTTCAAATCCAGGTATAGGTGAACTTCGAATGGCCACACCAAGAACACCACTTGCCACTTTACTTGTGACAAGATTTTGGAGAAGATTACCACTGGTGCTCCACGCCTCACTGGCCAGAAACTGTCTGTCAGTCACCTGGTGATTGCAACATGAAATGATCAAGAGAAAAATTTCTTCAATAAGATCAGTTCTGTCATTATTCACAGATTATATATATTTTTTTCAGTGGCTCACATTTATCTTGGCTAGTTGCAGGAAAAGTTCCCTCACATCTGTGTACCAGGAAAAGATCAGAATCACTCTTGCTGTTGAGGCCTGAATAGTGAGTGCTGAACGTCTGGCATCATTTACAATGTTTTGCCTTTGGAGAGTCTCTACAAATGCCAGACACACCCCTTTTCCCCGAGTCTCCTCCTGAAACACCTGAAATGTGGATTACAAATGAAAAGTATTAAATATTGTATTTATGTAGCTTTCTTATAGCCTGTAGATGTCATAACATGTCTCCTACAACAAATGGATAGCAACACCTTCACTGCCACATGGCCATAATCATTGTTTGCTACCACTGCTCCAATCCAGGTCCAGTTGAACTGTATGGCAATCTGGGCAATGGCTCTGGCTTGGTAAATATCACTGGGGATGGTCCTGAAGAAGTTTGGAAATTGGCGCCTGTCACTCAGACAGGGACAGCTAGACGTATAGCTCACCTAAAAGATAAAAAGAGAAATACATAGTTATTCTGAAATCTCATACACATTAAGATTGTAGTGATCTCATTTTCAAGACTGTGTGTTGCATATTACAGTAAACATGTTCTTTTTGCTGTGAGAAAAGCAGAAAGGAATTTATACATCTAGTAATAGAAAGGGAAGAAAAAAAGGTGGGAAAAGATAAATTAGCCACTACTAGTAGGTAAAAACTCTACATGTCATATTAAATACACTAGATGTTAAATCACAGTTTCACAATGTGACAGTGAAATTTTACCAATTGTTAAATAATGGTTTTTAGTTCTAATTTTCAAAATAAACACCAATAAATTTAGGGATTTTAGTAGAACTCACTAAAGGTACTGAGAGTGGCCCCAGGATTCTGCAGAGTATCTTGGCTGCTATAGATGAGGCACCACCAATGATCAAAGGAACAGACTGACCACCTGATGACATTATAAGATATAATGAAATAAAGTAGTTTGTTAAAAATAAAATGCTTGGGTCTTTTTCACATACAACATTGCAGTGTTTATGCTGTCATCAATTTACTGGGCTGCCATTAACAGAGAATGATGTAGGATCACTTCTAAGTGAATCTTGATTTAGTACCTTTTCTTTGTCTGATTTCTCCTCTGTACCCAGTAGAGTAGTCTGGTGGGGCTGCTGAATAACAGCTGGTGCTATCTCCTCCAACCATTGACAGTGCTGCCTGCATAGCCCAAGGGTGCAGGGCACAGCTATCACGAATATGGTAGCCCAGCTTCACACCTGGTAGTAAGGTTGTACTATGATTGATTTCCTCCAACGCAAACATCATAGCATATATGTACTGTAATGGAAGATTTTCCAAACTGAGACCACAGGAGAGAAGGAATAACAGACATAACAGTCAAAATGCTGAAGAGACTAATTTGTCATAATCTGTAAAAACTATAGGTATTCATGTTGTGTCACCATTTGATGAGCAATTTTAACAATATTGAAGACCACCACTAGTTAACTGCATATCGAACAGAAAAAAAGCATGGCCAATAATGGCTCTTCAATGTCAAACATATGTTTATCTATTAAACAGCGTTCACAGCAAATTATTTATTTCAGAGTTTTACCCAGTGCAAGATTCATAGTGCGGCAGCTCAGTGTAGTCGTGGTCTATAGCTGGAGGATTGTAATGAAGACTAAAGAGCCCTCCAATGACTACATCTCCATCCTGGAACAGACCCTGGTCACTCGGTGTACCCCACTGAGAACAAGTCACTGTCTGAACCACCTGCAGTCCCACCCTGAGCCCCAGCTGTCTGCCCACAAGCCCCACAAGGAGCAGGGATGGAGCTGAGGGGGGCCACATTGTGAAGAGCCAGGTGAACCAAGACATGGATGCAGCTGTTCTGGACACTTTAGATGTGTATAGTATATTCAGGTAAATCGTTACAACATGTATAAATAAGAGGTGCAATAAACAGTCAGCAGTTTCTGAAATGAAATAGGAAAGTTTGATGAAAACCCTCTTAATGCAGCAGGACAAAAGTTTTCGCCTCAAGATGTCCACCTGTAAAGCAAAATGATTCTTATGACAAAATGCATATTACAACAGATACAACTTGCATGAACATCTGACAAGGTATCTAAAGTATGACATACCACCCTCCTGCTCCGCACAACATAGTTGTTGTTCTGGGTATTTATAACAGCTGTAAAGCCCATGGTGGAATGACAGTAAACAGAATGACACTGCGACCAATCACTTTTCTCATAGGTGAGGGCAAAACAATAATAAAATGAGTGACTGCTCTGTGAAACAGAATCTAAAGTATATACCTGGAGGGCAGTGACCACAGTTATCCCAATGGAGTTAGAGTTTCATCTTAATGAATTAATCCACAGTGACTCATAAAAAACAGGACAGCACCTTTCTCTCCAGGGCCCCTCTAGGCTGCCTAACCGCACTGTTGTTTTAGTAAAGGTTCCTTATGAATTGAAATTAACTTGCTGTGTGCATTATGAATTAAGGAAAGTAAAAAAGAGAATGTGTTACATATATTTAAAAAAACATGGTGCAAATCCATTTTTTTTTCACTTAAGCAAGTGATTGGTTAGGTTTACTGGTTAGGTTTATATAGACAGCTAGCTAGCATGTGTGTGACAGCCGAGAGAGAGTTGGTTGTGGACCGCTGCCACTGACTTGTTGTTCACCTCCGAGCCTTTCTTGCAGAAGCTGATGGATGTTCAGCTCACCAGAGTGCAATGTGGCTATCCATGACTTCTAATTTGGTATCAGGCCTTGTATCATTGGCAACTAGCAAAAGACTTCAAATAAGAGGCTCAGACCTAAATGCTGAGATGTAACAGGTCTTCACACTTTTATCAAAGCATGGCAGAGGGTGGTGACTGGCAAGGCCATAGCCTCCGTCTAGATGGAGTCCCAGTCACAAGTGCAGGTATAGACCGGGTTTGTTCCCTTAGGTTGTCTTAGTTGGCATCTGCCATGTTTTGACCAGATGCTCCAGGCCCAATGCTGTCGTGCTCTGGAGATGTTGTGGATGCTTCAGGGTGTTGTTGTGATCTTATTACTTACTTTCTCCAAGGCAGACACCAGCCAACTTATTGAGATGTACTGTTTCCACCCCTTCTAAAGACAGTGAACCAGGGCCTTGAAACTGTACTTGATGGCAGTGGGGTACCCATGATCTGAAAAAATAACAACAAAATAACAACAAAACTGCACCAACTCCTCCAATTCAGGAAATAATGGTACTGAAATACGACTGGATGGTAGGAATGAAATAAATGCTCAGTGTCAGTGGCAAATCCTCAGCAAATAACAACAACAATGGCTGAAAGTTTAGGGAAAAACTGAGCTTCATTTCCAATGAAGGGAAATTCTGTGTCATCATGTTCAGATTTGTTTATGCATCTCAAAGAAAGTATTACATTGTAAACCAGGATGATTCAGTAATCTGCCGCTGGGTATACTTTTTAACCCACGACACACTGTCGAGGACTCTATATTATGGTCATCAACATGACACAGAGGGCAGTCACTGGAATCAACAGAATAACTTACTGTGAAAAACAAGGGATTTTACTCACTGGATCTGGGACAGCACAGGTTCAAAAGGCCAAATAGTGACCTCATCTCACGGGACTTTCATTTAGGGGGGGTTAGCGAGGTCCTGATGAGCCGCAGGTGTTCAACTCCTCACCTCCATCATTAATCGTTTTACAAGCAATTACATCTCATTACACACTCACAGAGGGGTGGCACAGAGGGAGGAAAGGAGGCTGTGTGCAGGTTTGCTGTTGTTGTTTTTTTCAGATAATAGCCAACTCACTGTCATTGTTTGAAACGAAAAATAAAACATTTCTACTGTAGATGAATTATGATATTGTAGCTACTATGTGCAACAGAAAACATGCACTCAAAAAACAGATTAAAGAATTATTATCATTCCTGATAAAGCCCCACTATGGCTGATCCAATATCTGCTTTAAAGACATCAAAAGATGAGAGGAACAAAAGAAGACGAGCAAGAAAGTTTGCAATAAACAGACTTTGTGTACCCATGCACACTTTGTGTCTCCATCATTACTATGGCGACAAGCTGCAGTCATCCCCTCTGAGGGAGAAAGCAGCCTATGTGAATGTGAATGTTATTCAGTCTCAAATCACTAGTGATGACATTCAATATGACATAAGCATTGTGGAAAAAATAACTGACGTACTACACCCATCCACCCTCCAAACAATATAAAATGTTGGCATTACTTTCTTTGCTAACATATTAAACTGCAATTCATGATTTCTTGAAGTGGAGGATGGTCATAACTACCATATGCAGAGAGTGATGCTTTATATTTTATGGCAGCCTATTACAATGAATGACATGTAGGTTTATTTTATTTACTCCAAAACTGACACAAGAATCGGGTAGAACATGTTGATAAGAAATCAGAGAGCTACTCTCAACAAGGCCACTCTCAACATGTCCTGACTGATGTGATTCACGAGTATAGAGGTCCAACAACTCTTCACCACATCCATCTGCCTCTCTGATGGGAACAGGAGATGGATGGGTGTCTCAGTGACAAGCTTAGACATATTGTAGCCACACTAGTCCTACTGCACACTGATAAGGGGGGAGCACAGCCACTGCCTGTGAAATCAGTTGTGAAAGCTTTTTTTTCTGCAGCTCTGAGGAAAATTTGTTTGACAAAATGCCATAGAGGGTGCTTAGTGTTGGGCTAAGGGCTAATAAACATGTATTGGATATGGAATTTGTTTATCCTCAAAGGTGATATCAGAGAGCAACACAAATACACAGCTTTTTATAAGTGCAATAAGCCAGAGAAACAGTGACTTATCATAAGGCAGCAGTGGTATATTCATATACTTTAGTTTAGTAGCAATGGTCTATCTGTAGCAATGTTTTTTTCATGACTTGAATTACAGTTGCGTATATATTCAGATGGTTTAATCTGATACGCTCACTTTGACTCCTTCTAATGAGTTCATTATAATTTACATTTGGACAGAAATTGATCTCTAACTTTTAAACTTCAGAAGAAATTAACTTGCACAGTACAAAGTTTACTGGGTATGAATTAGGGAAGTTACTGTAATACCATATTAACAGCGGGGAATGAACAAGATGCATGAGATAATTGCAAATCGGAAATGAGAAGTCCAACAAGGAAGAAAGCTTGTTGAGAGATGAGGAGAAAAGCATCAGAGCATCATTGAATGGTATAATACTTCCATCTAGTGGCTGTCCTTCAGTACATGTAGTTTAAGCAAGACAATGATGTCCATGTTCAAATACATAATAATGGGCAGCAGATTTTCATATTTCTGTCCCTGATATGATTTTGATTTCTAAAAGCCCTGCTTTTGAAGCACTTACTTTACATTGAATCACTGTGACAGCAATGACATTTGCTAATATTAACTTTGATCGTCATCATCATCAAGTGCCCATTTACCCTAATGTGAATAAATCAATCATTAAAATGTTGCGTTATTCTTATTGAAATATTTGGTTTTCAGAGAAACTGGAGACTGGAGATATATATTAAGTTGTACACTGAAGTATTTAATCAAACACTGAAAAAGAAACCAACCAAGTTGATACAAAATACATTAACAACATCTTTAGTGAGCAGCATTTAATATAAAGGTATGTTTTTCTTTAGTGGTTGATGAATAATGTAATTCTAGCCTTTAATGAAGTCAAAGAACAGCACAAATTGTAACTTAGATATTGATTTATCAATGAAAGCCACAACCATGCTGCAAGACATTTTTTTACCTTTGTACAGCAAAGTATTTTGATGAACATGACATATACCAGTTTGGAGGCACTGTCTCCACCAGACTAATATGATAAAGTGCCATATGCTAGAACCACTACCTGGCCATCAGGTGTTTCTTAGTGTTTTTTTCAGGCCTTAAAAGAATGATGAAACATTTGGGGGCAAAAATGCAGAGTAGTAAACCATAGCTAGACGCCAAAATTGCAAAAATTTCCACAGCAACAACATACTTCCCAGGAGAGCTAATGTAAGCAGGGACAAAGGCCACCCAAACAGCACAGAAGATCAACATGCTGAAGGTGATCAGTTTGGCCTCGTTGAAATTATCAGGGAGTTTCCGAGCAAGGAAGGCCAAGAGGAGACAGGTGCAGGCCAGCAGACCAATGTAGCCCAGAACCAGAGAGAAGCCAACCACAGAGGGCATGGCACACTCCAGGGTGACCTTTGACCCTTGAAAACCCAGATCACGTTGAGGCACTGGGGGACTGAGGGACAGCCATACAGCACAGATGATAATCTGGATGAAAAGTGAACACATTACATTCGTTATTATGTATTATTTATTGCTCATAAATATATGTTATTACAGTGTTTTGATATTTTGATAAATAAAATAATATTCACACCTGTATACAGGTAAAGAGGCAGACACTTCCCCTTTGTTGACTAGGACCAAACCACTTCATCAAGCCTTCAGCACCAGGCCGAGCTGAGCGAAAAACAACAAGAACCACTACGGTTTTGACCAGGAGGCAAGAGACACAAAGTACAAAACTGATCCCAAAAGCTGCTTGCTGGAACCGACAAGACCAGACTGATGGACGACCGATGAACACCAGTGAGCACAGGAAGCAGAGCGCCAGCGACAGAAGAAGCAGGAAGCTCAGTTCTGAATTGTTGGCTCGCACCTTGAGGTGAATCAGAGATGTTGCTGTTTAAAAACAACTTTTTCATTGACAAAATAATGAAGAGAAGAAATGTGACAGAATTCCAAATGCATACAACAAACTCTTGATTACATTACTCTTACCATAGGTGTCTGACGGTAGCAAAGGAACACCACAAACACAGCTGTTGTCACTACGGCACCAGACACAGCTGCTGTAGTCAGAGTAATGCCCAGAGTTTCATTAAAGGAAAGGAAGTCTAGCTGGCGAGGGACACAGGCAGTTCGTTCATCGTTGGACCAGAAATCAGATGGACAAAGCTCACATTGAAGAGAGCCTGAGAGAGAAAGAAACAGGACAGAGGGAAGGAAAATAAAACAACAAGAGTAAAATGAAGATTGCAAACAGAAGTGTCTGGTATCTTATGTGTAATTTCCCCACCTGTTTTATTGCTAATTGCTCCTTCAGCACATGGGATACAATCGAAGCAGCAGAGAGGTTCTCCTTTCCTGTTGGCCATTCGGGTACCTGGGGAGCAGCTCTCGCTGCACACTGAAACAGGCACCTACACAAAAATTCATTCATTTTAATAGCATATTTGTTGTTTAGCCTTGGGACAACTTGTTAATCTGACTACCTGATTGGATCCTGTGCTCCACTGAATAGCTGACTCGTTAAGGTGGAGGTCAAACCCGTCCACACGACCAACCAACACAAGTTTTTGTCGCCCCTCAGGGGTGCTCTGCCAGTTGACGAGGTCGTACTTTGCTGGAATGTCGGCACCTTGGAAATAAAACACATCCCCTTGTGGTGTGGTGAAGTTCACTTTGTTCAAGTGCTGCAGCAGCTGAAAGCACCAAATGTTGAAGAAACTGACATTTCAAATATTTATATGAAAAATGCTTTTACAACATTTATCAAAATTAAAAAGCATCAGTCTGGAAGAATAGATGAGGCAGTGATAATCGTGTTTACCTCTATAGGTTTGATGTATTTTGGAGAGGAGCAAGTGGAGATGTTGTTTCTTAAAGAGCCATCTCTGTCAAGGCAGGAGAGAAGGCTGTGAAGTGCGTGGGCTGCAGCATAAACCGCAAGGTAGACATTATATGCCACTCTTAGCTGGGAGGTGTCAGTAAAGTGATGTTGCACTCCCTCCAGGGACTCTGTCCCGCTGCAGGGTGGTAGTGAAGCTTTCTGAAGAGATCTATTGGCAGGAACATTTGACGAGTGGACAGAGAAATACGAAGAGAGAGGTGCTGCATGTGATTGTGTAGATCCAGGACTGCATCCAAACTCCTTTTCCCAGAAGTCTCGTAAGAATTCATCATCAGGACGATGAATTGGGTGCAAACTTCTGAGATATCTTTCAAAACCAGGCATTGTTGAACTCCGAATAGCAACACCAATAACACCACTTGCCACTTTAGAGATGGTGAGATCTTGGAGAAGATTATTACTGGTGCTCCAAGCCTCACTGGCAAGAAACTGTCTGTCAGTCACCTACAGTAAGAAGACACTACAATCAATTACGAGTTTTGTTTGTACAGTTTTGTATTTACAAATGTTATATTTTTGTTTAATGATGAGCTCTATACTAATTTCATTGTCAGTTGCTCACATTTCTCTTGGCCAGCTCTAGAAGCAGTTTCTTTACATCTGTATACCAGCAAAAGATCAGAATCACCCTTGCAGTCGAAGCTTGAATTGTGAGTGCTGCTCGTCTGGCATCACTCACAATAGTTGCTCTATGGACAGTCTCTATGAATTCCAAACAAACTCCTTTCCCCTGAATTTCCTCCTGAAATGTCTGAAATATGAAAGTCAAAACAACAGATGTGCTCATACATACATGTTATTTGTACTAAATATAAAGGAGATGCACAAGAAACTTTTCCAATTTACAGAATAATAAAACCAAACACCTGTATTGCCAGATGACCATAATCATTATTTACTATCACTGCTCCAGTCCACGTCCAGCGGAAGCGTATTGCCAGTTGTGCCATGGCCCTGGCTTGGTAAATATCACTGGGGATTGTTCTGAAGAAGTTAGGAAACTTGGGTCTGTCACTAAGACAGGGGCAGCTAGCAAAGTAGCTGATCTGAGGGAAACATGGAGAAATATTATTTTGACACTGCTTTTATAGCAATAATACTATTTTATGTTTAATTAAAATATTTTTAAAATAATGTCAGCCTTTTGATTTAGACCATAGAAAACAAATCTTTATCAGAGACTTATTTCCTAAGGTAATGAAACTCACCATTGGCACAGAAAGAGGTCCCAGGATCCTGGACAATAATATGCTTGTTGGAGACGCAGAAGTACCAATGAGCAAAGGAACAGACTGACCACCTGCTGAGGGAATCAGACATGTAATTAAATACGGACAATATTTTTATGCTATAATCATATCAGTTGTTTTCATGAATATAGCAAATGTTCTTCACACTGAATTATGCCACCTGCTGTCTTTTCAGATTGCTCAGAGGCTGTTGAATTGCAGCTGCGTGCCTCTCCTCCGACCAGCGACAGTGCAACTTGCAGAGCCCAGGGGTATCGGGCACAGCTATCAAGGATACGGTAGCCCAGCTTCACTCCTGGCAGTAGGTTGCTGTTATGATTGATTTCCTTCACTGCAAACGCCATGGCATGTGCATACTTTAATGCCTCTGGATCTAAACTGAGACCATAGGAGAAGGAAGGAATATTAACAGAATAAACTACCAAATCAGTGAAGTGAAAGATTAAATAATCATGAATAAAAAAAACAGAAAATGTCCAAAAATGTGCATATTCTAACATAAATGTATTACAGCAAATTTTAATAATTCTACTGCTATCAAATTATGCTCTTCTCAGGATATTTACTTTATATGTATATAAGAACTTGAACAATCTTAATAATGATGGACCCATTATAAAACATTATGAGTACTCTAAACACTGCATTTAATTACATAACTTTGTATCTCAGCAATTTGTAGAATAAAATATTTTAGTTTTTATCTGTATTCTAATAGAAACATATAATATGAGGAAGAGATCTTGAAACAACAATATTTGTTGTAGTAAAGTTATACCTTGTGCAAGGTTCATAATTTGGTCGCTCGGTGAAGCTCTGCTCAACAGCTGAAGGTGTGTAATACAGACTAAACAGTCCTCCAATAATCACATCTCCATCCTGGTAGAGGCTCCTGTTGGTCAGTGCACTCCACCGGGAGCACACCATCGCCTGAGTCTCCTCCAGCCCAATCCATCTGCCCACGACACTGAGAAAGAGCAGCATGAGGGCTGACGAGGACCACTGAGCGAGGAGCTGGGGGAACCAGGACATGGATGCAGTTGTTCTGGACATTTAACAAATATAGGTAACTGTTATCTGTGTGTCCAAACATGCATCAACCAGATGTGCAATAAATTCAGTCTGTGTAAAACACAATTGACATCAAACTGGACAACAGAGTGTATCAAGTGTAGAAAAAATGGTAAGGTACCTCATAAATAATGTTCAAATAAATCCCGTTGGATTCCACATGTCCGAATGTAACATCAAAGCCATGTGTCAGTTACCAACAAATGAAATGATATTATAAACACAAACCTTTTTCACATGTCTCAAAAGTTGCTATCACAAAGGTAAATTGTTAAATCTGAAAACGGTGTCTGGACTAAAACACACTTCCCTTCCTCCCGTTCTGCACAAGTGGGAGTGTTGTATTTATAATCGATGTAAAATGTTTTTGCAAGCAAGTAAAACTGATGACACAAGCAGCACACCACCCAAGATTATTCCTCTCTAGAGTGATACTGGAAAAACAATCGAAAGCAGGCAAGTGATTAGCATGCATGAAGTTAGCGCTGGTGGATGTGTGTATATGTGTGTACAGTGTGTTCCCTATTGATACAATACTGTATGATGTCATTCGACTTACCCAAGGTAACTGAGATCCTATACCTCAGGGTAAGCGAGTGAAAAGTTTGGGAGGCTGCTTAACTCTGATCTTAGTGAGCTGAAAAGTGGAGAGCAAACAAGCAGTCATTACACTGTATGTTTCCTTTTCACATAGATTTCCAAGGAATATTGTGCTATGATTGATCCATAAACAGACAGTCTAGGTCTGAACCAGTATGGGGAATTGTATGCCCAGAGCAACAGGTGTGCTGTTTGTCAGCTCTATTACACAGTAATTTTATGAGCAATTACATCCCATTATGTTTAAGGTGGCATATGGGAAAAGATGAGGCTGTTTTTGACTTACAGTAAATAGATTTTGAGCTTGAGCTGCATTCTTGATTAGTTGTCTGTAACTGGAGCAAAACATGAAATAAACATGAAATCTGTTGAAACCAAATACTTTAATATTTATTGCATTGGTAGGAAAATGCTCACAGTCCTCCAATGAGCAACAATACAAAGAAAAAAAGGATGGTGTAACACTGAAACATTAAAAAATAAAAAGTAAAAACTACTGCTTTGCCACTCTGCCCTCCTCAGCCTGGGCCTGTTGTCACTCTGTTTTTCCATTCCATTAAGTTATACAAAATAAAATAACTATAACCAACAAGAGATTATTTTTGCAGTCTGTATCAAAGCAATTATAAAAATAAAAACCTCCAAATCTTTAAAATTTGCAATCATGTTTTCAAATTCTACAAATCATAGAGAGCAACAAGTCCAAGCACGGAAGTTTATGTCCTGTATTGTACATAATACAAACAAGCCAATGTCCTCTGTTGTCCTCTCCAATGCAACTATTTGTTCTGTGCAAATGTTGTTGGGCAATGCAACATCTATTGTATAAATTGGTGCATAGTCATGCCTGACATGTTCACAGGTAACATGCACAAACATAAATGTACAGGTAAAATTGGTTCTCAACAAAAACCCATCTCGGATTAAAAACAATGACAGGAATATTTACACACAAAACAAACAAAGAAATACCACTAAAAAGAGAAGGAAGACATTTGATCTTCAAAAAAGACGAATTCCATCTAATCAAAGTAGTGGTCTGATTATACTACACATTCAAATGATACAAAGAAAGACATTCCCTCTCTGCTTAAAACCCAATTCTTCTTTTTTTTTTGCGTCACAGTCAATGTTCGCAGTTTGGACAGTACATCACAGGGACAAAGATAACAAGTATCTGTACAATCAGTCTAGGAAGCCATTTGGAGGGAATCACAATTCCCAAGTACATTTATACATTAAGCAGAATATAGACAATACATTGCCAGACTAGAAAGACCATTCACTATTGTATGGTGTACATTTCACACAGGAAATTCATGCTGTCAGAACCAACCATGGATTATATGTGATGTTTCACTTAAATTGTACAGACTATATCCTTCTACAGAAATAGCCCAGAATTACATTTATTTAAGTGTTATATGGGAAACCTACTGGTCTGTGAAAATGGGAACAAATAATGCCAAGTATTTACTTCATTGATCCTCTGGCTTTTAGGGTAACTGAACATAATCAGGAATTACGACTTGATTGGTAATGTCACTTTAGGTTATGGTGAGAGCTACAGTCTGAGTAAAAAGTAGACCTCAGGCTCTGACGCCGAGTGGCTGGAGTCAGCAGGTGGAAGGGAGTCATCGGTATAATACTGATCTCCATAATGATCCCCATTTCCATAACGTAATGATGTACAAGCTCCTTCAGGAAGTCCCCTGTCCTCCAGCTGACCTAGGTAGCCTGCTATGTAAGACCCAGTAGAGTGTCTGTTAGCTGGTGGATTCTGTGAGGCTGGTTTATTCCTCAGTACTACCCCCCCAATGCTGGCGGCGCTATTGATCACCACACCTGGCCGCGGCTTTAGAGCCTCTTGCTGTCTTTCACGGGCACGGCTGTTGATGTGACGCACCCGGCTTTGGCTCCGAGAGGATAGGCGACGGGTAAGGAGCGGAGGGGAATCACCTACATCCCTGGGAACAACAGGTGCTGTGCTTGCTGCCTGTGGCTGCGACGGTGGGGATTTTGCTTCCTGACACCACTGAGGAGCGTGGGGCTTATCTCTGTCACTGTCATCCCCCTCCAGACTGACCAGCTTTCGTAGCTGTTCTGTAAGTGGATCACACGACTGTGAATGGAAAGTTACTTCCCCCATGGCTCCCATCCTCTTTTGCTTCCTCATTTGGGGAGTGATGAAACTGCGACTAATAATGTGGTATTTGCTCTGGAAGTTGCATGATATGTCTTCAGAGGTCAGATCTCCCAGGGACTTGGACTTACATGCGCTGGGGGCTGCGGGGGCTGTAGAGTCTACGGTATCAGACCGGAGGTTTGTTGATAAAGGGCCTGAATCTGAATGCAGTGAAACTCTGGATTCAGGCTTTGACTGGGGCTTGGTATTGATGAGGGAAACGCTTTGCTTGGGGCTGTGTGATTGTGTGTGACTTTGGCAGTGTGGCTGAATGCTTCGAGGAGCTGAAGTGTCTGATGAAGGCGTAACACAGTCATAGTCCAGGTGGCTGTACACTGCGTCACAGTCTGAAGAAGGGGAATATAGGCCTCTGCGGCCTCTCTCAGAAACAGCAGATTGGCCAGGGAGGCTTTCAGAAGAGGAGAAACCATTGTGGAAGCACCTTGCTTGCTCCTTCTCCATCTGTTTATACCCTTGTCTATCTTGATGAGACCTGTTTAGGATCTGGCTGCCACTATGGCTCCTCTGCTGTGCGTAGAAACCGCTGAAGTCTCTGCTGTTGTTTAATGTCTCAGAATTGCTCTGAGGAACGGGGTAGCTGTTCTGACGTAGCGGACTAGGGTTGGAGGGTCTAGAGTTGACGGGTCTGTGGAAAGGAGAATGCTGGGAATTGTTCTGGTGTTGGTGGTGATTGGATAGTTGACAGGAAGGTTGGTTCACTGGGGAGGGACAGTGTGAAAATGCTACATGAGAAGCATGTGATGGGTATTGTTGGTGATGATCATGGTATGACGAAGGCCGTTTCTGTTGAGAGTATTTGGGAGTGGACTCGTGGTTTTGGTAAATTGCATGTCGTTTGGTTGGACTTACGAGCCCTTCCCATTGGCTGATATGTCTCGGAGAGGCCAGCATCATCTCCAATGGATCCTCATCGACATTTATCTCCACTTCTGCAAAGACATTTCCAGTCGAGTCATGGAGAAACTGGAAACAGTCCTCCTTTAAAGAGGAGCCAGGGTACCTTTTAGAAGTACCCCGCTCTGTCTCTGGTACTGGTGCCGGGGGATCAAATACTTCCTCATATACACTCTCCTCTGCCAGCATATCATTCCATCCCACATTGTTCCCTTTCCCTAAACCCTGAACCACCTTTGCTGGAGAAGACATCACGCTACTCGAGGGTGGCTTGTCCATAGTGTCAGCCTGAACATGGACTGTCTGTTTCTTTAAGTTATACACTGATATTGGCAACAGCACCTCCTCATCCAAAATGGTGTAAACCTCCTCAAGCTCAGCGGTTTCTGGGCTGAGGAGGGGGGCTGGAGCAGGAGCATCTGCCTGTGAAATTTTGCGTGGTGAAAGGATGTCATGTTTTATATCGTTTGTTCTTTGAGCTACTTTTTGGGGACTTATTAGGTGTGTCTTGTTAGAAGTGTTGGTCTTGAGAGGAGACCTTAAATCTTGCAGCACTTTAGGGGTGGTAGGCCTGAGGTTTGAGTGACGGAAAGGGGTATGATCATGAGATGATGATGTGAGATCGTCTTGGTCAACGGTACTTTCAAACTGACCAATCAGAGCTGAGATAGAGCCGCATGTATCGTGCTCATTGCCTAGGGACACAGCATCAATGAGTCTGGAGATGGTGCTGTCATGCACAGAGCTGGGACTCTTCAGATCGCAGCCCATACTGACAGGGGAAAGAGGGGCCACAGAGGAGGGGACAGAGGACGTGGATGAGGAGACTGATGTTGCAACTGTGAATGTTGTGCTGTTTGATGATGTTTCTGGTTTATCTGATCTCATATGGCTGCTTGTGGAAGAGGAGACAAAACACTTCTCTGTTCCTGCGGAGATGATCTTTGATTTGTTGACCCCATTGTCCTCTGACTGGTAATTGGCATAATCGACTTCCGCTCTCACTTCCCCTCCACCAATTACTAGATAAGAAGCCTCCTCTGATTGGTCCAATTTTTTATTTCTGTTGATGTATGTCTTAGAAGGGGTAGAGACGTTTGGCTCAATACAGAATGATGATTCGATGAAAGGGTCCAAAGAGGAAGACCTGGGTCTGTTGAAGGGGCAGCCTCCTGTGGACACAGATAATTGAACAGAGAGATTAATAAAGATAAGCTTATACACAGTTGTTTCACGTTGAACACCAAGCCAACCAACAATTGAATGACAACAATTAACACTCCAGCAAATACAAGGCAATAGCAATACACAGACAAATGGACCACCAAGTAAAACTGTGAAGGGGAAGCTGGAAAATGAGGCTTTGAGGGTTGAAAAAAAGAAAGGATCCATGTTTGCGTACATCGGATTAGGAAAGAGATGATGATCAGATGGGATTGGTTTGGTCAAATGGGATCAAATGACACAGAAATATATTTCTCAGACCACTTTGGAACAAAATACACTGGGTGGACGCAATACTGGTATGTTTTTGAACGATGCAACCTTCAGACAATAGGTATTTTGGATTACCTGCAGGAATATCCTAGTCAGTTCTCTACTATAAAGAAGCACAACAAATGAAGATGGGACAGAAAAGGCATGTTAAGGTATCATGGAGAGTAAGCTGTAGTCTGGCAGTTCACATGGTTACTGAGTTACATGAGTTTCAGAAAGTTGTAGCAGGATAAGCGAAGCAAAGGAGAGAAATTAGAATAAGTAACATCTTACATTAATCAGTGTGGAAAGCAAGTCAGTGTAAAATGTTGCTGAAAGACATGTCAAGTCTAAGCATTTTATCACAAAAATACTAGTAATTTGCAAAACACAGTATTGCTGTCCCTAAATCCAATAGTGACTCTTAATGCATCAGACTTTTGCAGATTGGTTGGTGTTGGCATTAGATAATGAATCATGAATCTTACATATTTCTTATGCTAATTAAACTTGAATTAATGTAATTTGGAAGCTTAGTTTTTCGACTGAGATAAAATGAAAAATACCCACCAATGACGGTGTCTACACCCATATCTTGCTGTTCCTTGTCTTGGGAGCAGAGGGATAGCTGCCCTTGCAGAAGCCTGTCTAGGGGCATGGATATAGGTCTGTGGGTGAGGGGGGCTCGGGGTTGAAAACGCTTCTCCATCTCTCCTTGCTTCTCAGACAAGCCCTGTCCTCCTGCTCCCGCACCTGTGCCATTCCTCTGTTCTGATATCGAAGCCACTGACTCGGATAGAGCCATCTTGGTCTTCTTCCGTCCTTTAGCTGGGGCACTGGCTGTGCGCCGCAGGAGGTGATCACTGATGGAGCGTTTCCGAAGGCCACCAGAGTTTGTATCCACACATGACTTGGAAGAACGGTTAAACAAACCCCGGATACCTCGCAGTTGAGGACCCTGAGAGTAGGAAGAACAAAACAGGAAGGAAATAAAATAAGATAACAACAAAGAGGAGAAGAAAGTTGCTTCACAAATGATAAATCAAGATGCACTTCTGACAAACACTGAACACACTTTTTCCACACATTACAATTTGATGTAAAACTGTTAATTTTCATGACAGTTTCAAGACAGTGAAAAGCAATGCCGTGTATTGAACACAGTTTACAGCAAATGTAACATGTAGCAGTCATGCTTTTACATACATCGCCTATAGATGGCACCCTCACTCCTTTAGTTATCACAACAAACAATTGTGTGGTAACTTGCATTGTGTATTATGCATGCTTACATTATGCATATTTTATCTTTGTAGAAAATGAGACAACCACAGACCACAGATGAAAAAAATATTTGGAATAAAAATGAGCTTATAAGCAAACTGCAAACTATGACTATGACTATGTTTAATGTCACACACAAACAAGTCACTGAGGATAGGGCTAAACACAAACTGCACTTTTGCATCATGCATTACTGTTTCATGCAGCACCAGATAGCACCTACAACATCAGGATACCTTGTTAGATCCTAGAAAGTGCATTATGGTAAAGCTGGGGTTCAGGACTAGGGGGCTCCACTAGAAAGACAAAGGATTGAAGGAGCATAGCTTAAATGGACTGATGTGTTGAGAGAAACACATTTATTTTCTGTTCGTCTCCAAGATATGATCTCAGTTGACAAAAGAGGCTCAGGGGGGTGCTACAATAAAAACATTGATTATACAGCACTTACCTTCCCATAGACATCATGTACTGACACATGGATGAAGATGGAAGCCTCGGTTAACCCGTCCAAGTAAACATGCCTGTAACCTGTTGTTAATGATGAAGGGAGAAAGCATGTGAGCAAGAGAGAGTGAGTGGCAGAGTGAGTACAAGAAAGAAACAGTTCTTATCAGGTGATTGTGTGGCAGTTGCCTGAGGAGAGGGCATTAGGAGTTCAGGGACATCTCTGATGGATGTGGACAACAAAAATAACATGCCCAGCCACAGGTCTTCTGCTTTACAAAGCAAACAAATCATGGTTCACTAGGCACAAGATAATGCACCCCATAGCCATAAAGCCATAAGGGAAATTATGTGTTTAAGTGTCAGTGAGTCTGGCTGTCTATTTGTGTTAAATAGCAGAACCATAGTGATTCTAATTTGCAGTGACAAACTGTGTCCCCTCTTAAGTTCATGTCATTCACACAGAAAAAGTTCCTTTGCTAATAAAAAGCAGAAAATTGTGAGGAATTTTGCACAAACCAGGCATCAGGCTGCTGAAGGCAACAGTCCGTTGACCAATAAAGTCCCGTCCAATGGGGTCGTGGTCCCAGACAAGGAAACGCACCAAAACCACCTCAGCCATGTGAAGTGTAAACGACAGAGTCTCCTCCCATACTGGATTAAACCCTGAGGAAAATACAGAAATAATTAAGATCTGTTTCATCAGTGGCTTATTAAAGCATGTATACACATAAGACATAAAACACTAGTAAAGATGGAGTTCAGTGATGTCTCGAATCAAGTATTTCATGGACCAGTGCCCTGCACACTAATCCTATAATACTGTTGAGCTCCCAGGGTTCAATAACCTTTCCCAGATGAGGCAGTTCCCCTGCCCCTGCCGAGTGCCCTCATCTGTGGAGAGAGGTTTGGGGGGGACACCAGCACACCCCTTCGTTCTGCTTCCTCTATGCCTCTAATTAATTAATCTGACTTTTGATCCCAGCAATGCACCACTACTCACAGTAAAATGCATAATCTGCGGCTATGGCACAGTTTCATCTCTGCTCTGCAGGAATTATGGAAATAATTATTTGAAGGTCACAGAGGTGAGATAGATCAGATTATATTTACCTTTCTTTGAGCGCCATACATGTGTGTATATTCTATAGTAGCCTACGTATAGAGCAATATACAGTGACACTGTATAAAACACAAGGCCATAAAAGTGTGCAGTGTTGGAAACCAACAATGGAAAAGTAATAGCATAATATCAAGGCATCATAAAACGTACAAAAATGTAGAAAATGGTGCGGCATGATAACATTATGGACAACCGATTTTTCCTTGCAGTGTATCAAAGTCTTGGGAGCTGGGTTAGATTGAATCGGGTAAAAGTCTGTAATTTAGCGTGTTGCCATTGCTTGATCAATAAAATATTTCATCAATACACCTCCATTTTGTTTTGTCAATAGAAGGAAAAGCTTGGGTGTTACTCACAACATTAATGTCATGTCAAAATGTCTTTATCGAAAAAGGCTTCTTGTTAAATGAAACAATAAGTATTTAGTGAAAAGATCCATAAATTGTGGAAATCTGATCTCCCCTACCACTACCTAAACTAGCATTTGTAGATTGACAAGATGTGACATGAAATACTCATTACCCCACCATCAGGAACCAGTCAGTCATCCATGGGAAATACATTTACAGCAGCTAGGAAGCCGCGAAGAAGGGATGCTACAATCAGATAATAAAGCTCTTATTTTCTCAGGGGTCAGCGTACAGTATTATTATATTCTTCAAACTGATCTGTGCGTGTCTAACCGTTGTCATCAACGACTCGTGTCTGCTCCTTGCAGCAATCAACTGGCAGACCGATGATCTCCACTTCAACGAATGGATCAATAATCTGAGGAGAAAGGGCAATTCATGTAACGATATTTTCTTATGTTTTTTTTTAAAGGGCAATAAAATGAATAAGATTTTATTTTATGATGCTGAATATATTTCGGCTGAGAGTAAGCTGAAAATCTGAGTAATCAAGTATACTAGTGTGTGTCTGTGTCTGTGCGTGTGTGTGTGCATGAGAGAGAGAAAAAGACAGATGGAGAATGTACCTCTCCACGGTCCCCCAGCATGGAGTCTGGCGGTTTGGGCAACTGCTGCCCACTAATGATCTTGAGAATGAGCTGCTTCTTGGGGTAAGCTGGAAGAGGGTCATCACTGAATGGGTTGAAGGAGCCTGGAGGTAATAATTGAATTATGTCATCACTCAATGCTAAACTCCGATCCTCTCTGATTGTTATGTTTGTTCCACTTTCCATATCTTTATATGCAAAACATTTAGCCTCCTCTCAATAAGCATCGGATCATAAAAAGCAGCTTTATGAAGTACATGTGCAGAAAGTCTGTGAAATCTATGCCTCTGCTTTGTTGTGCTAACTCTACTGTTGGATGGCTGACATAAAAACAGTCAGTGCTGTTTAATAATGGGGATGAGATCATCTTTACAACCTCATGTGGAGCAGAAAAAACAGACCTGAAACTCACAGCACTTCTAGTCTTCAAATCTAGTAAAGATCCAAAAGTTTCGAAAGAGTCCCATTGAATTACAGGAAACTGTACTAGTTATCACTTATAACTATTTCCTGTAACTGTGTACCAATTAAGCCAAATCTTGTGTCATCTTGCATTTGAGTATTTCACAACCTGAAAATGTCATGTATGTTCAACTGGGTAAGCCAATACAAAATACATGCAATAGTGTGCAATGTTTTTATGTAGATTGGGAATAAAAAGTGAGATAAAGAGATGCAATGTAATATTATACACTTTTCTAATGTACCTTTTACATGTAAAGTTCCCGTAGCCCGTGTTTGCGTTTGTATGTGGCGCATGTATTTTGTTTGTTTGTGTGCATACAGTGTGTTTGTTACAGTACCTTTACACATGGGAGGGGGTTTGAGGACGTAGCCACTACCTCCGTTCACCATGAACTTGGCTCTGTTGAGCTGCATCATCCTGCCCTCCGTCTGGTAGTTCAGAGCGACTGAAAGAGAGAACTTCTATTAGCTGTTTCCATTTTTTGTATAGCTGGAACGGTAAATTCCTAGAAAGTAATATTGCTCTCTGAATTTAATAAAGAAAAAAAACATAATTGGCCAGGACAGGCAGGGATTCCTTGGATCTTGGATTTCCTGGTGCTGTTTATTTCTGCACAGATAAAAATATTTAGTTCCAACTCTTTTTCATTAGCTTATCTTCTTCTTATTTATTTTTGTATTTCTCCCTAATCCTCACAAATTCCTGTTCCAACTGTAGCCCCACAAACAAACTTGCAGACACTCAGTAAGACACAACATGCAAATAGCGTTCACACTCAGACCGATTAGCCTCAGCAAACATGACCACTAGCACATTACGCAATATAGTATGTATACATTCAGTGTGTGGTGCGCTGGCTGTGTATGACATCTGCTTGTGCATGCATGTGGAGGCAGTCAATTAATTTGCAATGACAGGTTTGTGGCTGCAGGGAAGGCACCTGGTGTTTCATTAAGAGACAACCTCCACACAGGTCAAAAGCTTAGAGCAATAGACAGCTGTCTTACCCAGCTGACAGCCCACGTTCCAATAGAACTGGGGGTTGAAATTGGACGAGTCAATGCGATAGGCCGAGGGATAAATCCGTGACAGTTGCCTCTGGTTAAAAACCAGGAATTGTTCGGCTCTGTGATTGACCAGAGATTGGGCTCTGGTCTCGCTGAATGACAGAACGTCACCTGGAGTGCCTGAGGAGAAACATGGGCTAGGAATGAGAAAATGTCTTCAAGGTAAAGACTGCAACACGTCTATTTGTTTGTGGGTGTGTAGGTGTCAGAGCTTTGGTGTTTTACCTTCATTCAGACACTCCTGTGAGGCAACAGAGTTGGTGAACACCACCAGGTTTGACAGATCTCTACTCAGTTTCATTGTCTTCCTCTTCCTTCCTCCCCTAAAACAATTTCCAGATGACAGAAGACAATTGCAAGAGAGGACAGAGGAGAGTGAGTGAGCTCATGTAAAGATATGTGAAACAGCTAAGAATGATGTGAAGTGAGACATGCACACACTTGTATATGTGTTTAAGTATTTACAGTGGCAAAAGCATAGCAGGCAGGAGAGGATTGTCCATCAGTGAGGCAGCTTGCAAACCACAGGAAGGAGCATCAAAGGCAAAAAGCTTAATAAGGACCAGAGCGCATGCAGTGCAGCAAGACCTGTACACATTCACACACACACATACACAGCTACACACGCACACAGTCATGCACACGCAGTCTTGCACAAAGACAGTCAGTCACATAGCCACTCAGATGCTTGCAGAAATCTGCACTGTGACAGTTTCCCGAGGACATGCATACATGAATATGGAACCAGGGACAGAGACTGAGAGAACAAAGAGAGACAAAGGCCTTATACACAGAGAATGACTGAGGGAAGAAAACACAACTGAATCTCCATACTTCTTGCCCAATGCTCACTCATAAAGAAAGAGGAAAAATGAGACCGATGTGGACAAAGAATGTGTGGAATAGAGGACTGATGTATATTCATGCTGCAGTTGAAAATGAGCTCAATTAGAAATCATTCCCTTTCATTATTGAATCAGATCTGTTTTTTTCTAATGGAAAAAAGCACAGTGATTCTTCATTCTTCTCCACCACATTTCAGAGGGAAATATCACAGTTAACGTCACATCTATAGTTATTTTTTCATATTTACATTTTAGTCTGATAAATTAAAAAAAACAACTTGTCTGAGCAAGTAGATCTAGCCTATCCTTCCTGCTGTCCTTCATTTACGGCAACATATTATAGATAATACAAAAAAGGAATGGGACCTTTGCTTTCAGCGGTGACTCTGGAAGTCCATCATTCTTTCCCTCACACTAACACAAATGATTGCTGAAGAAGCTGTAGTGGTTTGCATGACACCACGGATGCCCTGTATTGTTCAATGCTCCCATCAGTCAGCAACAATTAATCCTCTCAGTTGTCTGGGATTGTCAGTGTTGTGGTGAAGAAGGTCAAAGGTCACCTGTTGAACTGCCCTCCGGCCTCCCGCCCAGCTCTGTCCTGACCGTCCTCCTCCTTGTCCACGCTTTGGCATGACAGCCTGGATTTGGAGTGCCTCTGGACAATGAACACACACACACACACACGCAATATGTAAACACACAACACACAAATTAGTGTGCAATGAAGATTTGCTTACTTGCCAATATCCTTGTCTTCAGTTGAAATTCTGATTCATGTTATAAATACACACCATATATGATGCTGCCTACACACAATCTCACAGTAAAGTACTTCTTCGGTGGTCAAGGGTTATTGATAATGTGCCTTTAGAAAATTACATGTTTCTGTGTGATTCACAGAGAGTGTTGTTATTGTAGTAGCAGTTTGAGTACATGTTAGTGCACGTTGGTGGGTGTAGGTACAGCGTATATAATTATAGCGACTGTGTATTTGGTGAAGTAGAGAGAGAAGCAACGTCTCTATTAGGGCTAAAGTGGAGTCGAGAAGAGGATGAGGGTCGCAGTAATAACAGGGTTTAGGCTGCTTGCCGACAGATTACATGCACCCATGTATGCACACACATATATATATACACACATACGTGGGAGGATGCATAATATGCAAAGGGGGAGACATAAAAGAATGAAGAGGAGATGTGAGTGGGTAAACAGAGGAGGGGATGGAGGAAGGTAAAGAAGCAAATGGAAAGAGGAAGAAATTCTGAGTGGGAAATAACCAGGCAGAGAAATGAGGGCATGTAGAGAGAAACAACCACACACACACACACACACACACACACACACACACACACACACACACACACACACACACACACAACACTGATGCATAAACGTACAGTATATTATACTGTAAAATGATTTTAGTTAGATTGATGCTAGGTGTGTCTCAAAAGAAGACCTGCCCCATTAGCATTAACACATTCCTTATGTGTAATTCAGAAATGCTCATAATGCATGTTTTCATCTGCAGTGATCCGCAGTGTGGAATTCGGAAACAAAGTGTGGCAGAATAAATTATGATCCTGCTGCCCTCCACAGCATGAGGATAACTCTACAAAGGGTGCTTTGTACAGTGTATGCATTTTCTGTCTATTAATGGAAGATGTATCCACTCTCTCGGCCATTTGGGAACTCCAAGGGAAAAAAAACTCGATTTGTTTGTGCAAACTGTTTAAGGGAGGTTTTGGAGGCTTTAGTTTGAGTCTCTGTTGTATTGAATACTGACACCTCTCAGCGTAAGTCGGTCTTTATATAGATACTATTATATAGATTAAGTGCTGTGAGTTTTAACAGGAAAACCTAAAGTTAAAACAGAACACACCGCATTATTTACACATTAAAAGCAGCAGCTCCTCATGGCTGGTTGGTTCTGACTTCCAGCTGTACGTCACACTCTGTATGCTGAGCAGTGGTCTGTTAGTGTCCTTCCTCTCCTCTGACCCCTGGAGTCCCACATGACAGTGCGTAGCCACGAGGCCATGCCCCCCACAGTGGTCACACTGTGGTTGTATTTTTCAAATGTTCTGAGAGGGAGAGTCCTAGCAAACTTTAGGGTGTAGTTACCCTTAACCACCATTTGAACTACATGTTCCAGCCTTCATAGTCACCTCGGTTAATTAGTGGTTCTCCTGCAGCTGCTGATTTTATTTCTCTATCAAAGCCCTGTCACACCAAGCCAAAAGCTGACAGTCGGGCATCATTGACATGTCATTGCTGGCCTTCACTTGTATTTTGTCTTGTTTCCAGCCCCACTGGCTCTAGTCGGCTCTTATAGTTGCCCTTCAGCAGATGGAAGCAGGCTAAATTAGAGGAACAAGTTCTGTCTGACTCGCTGTTCAGCAGTTCAGCTGAGAAAAATTGTGATTTTTTACAAATTTAGTGCGACTCACCTTCAAGTAAAAGACTGTGATTGTTCAAGTGTGGTGTGTCTAACAAGGTGACAGGTAAATACAACAAAGTCCAATAGATTCTGTCTAAAAAGAGAGCTGCAGAAAGTTCTGTAATTCTTCTGGTATGAACATAGACTGTATAAACATGTCGTAACCCAATGGACTGTCCTTTTCAATCCTTTTGAACAGCTGTGGCCATCTTGATTTTGGAGCCAGAAGTGGCACATGAGTTTTTTCTACTGCCTCTGATTAGTTAGTAGTCCCGCCCTAAAGCTTTGGAGTCAATTTTTCTCAACACAACGACAATAGTTTTTCAAAATGAACTTCATGCTGTTGAAGAAGTCTTGAAACTAGCAATTGAGACCATAAACTTGTTAGAAAGATGTTTGCTGACGTACAAGAATCATGTGAGAATTAAGGTTATTTTCTCATTGACTTCTATACAATTAGCTACTTTTTGTAGCCAGTGCAGTCGCCCCCTGCTGGCCATTAGAAAGAATGCATGCTTCAGGCACCGCTGCATTGACTCTTTTCAGACCTGGAGGCTGTGTCCACTTCTTTTATACAGTCTGTGGTTATGAAGTAGGGAAGTATTTAATTACCAACTAACCTGAATTTGCATTTCAGATCTCACATAAATAGATTTTTTTTTTTTTTTTTAAATGAAGCATAAATGAGAAAATTCCCCTCCCATGTTCCTCACCTTCTGCTTGAGCGTCGTGATGAAGGATCTGCTTTGGGATTTCTTCAGAACCCCTTTGGAGCTCTAGAGACGAGAAGAACACATTCAGACACTCTTTAAATCTGTGTTTGTTTGTGCTTGTTTACATTCATGTGTGTGGATCATTTGATGCGGATCTAATAACAACCGCATTAGCACCCAGTGAGTCACTTAAACCCTAAGGCTCAGTAGCTGGGGGGCTGCAACAGGCATCAGCCAGTAAAGCACAGCTGAAGAAGAGAGTGGGTGGGAAATGAGGAAAAGAGAGAAACAGAGAGGGAAATTAGAGTAAGGAAAACACAGAGGGAAAAAAGCTTTAGAGACAGAATGAGGTGAAGGGGATCACCAAGAAAGCAGGAATAGAATAAAGAGAATGGGAAACCCTGACGCACCCACTGCATTAAAATGGCTGTCAGGAAACTGAAGCTTCTAAAAATAGTACAAGAGGCATGCGGGGAAATTAAATATTAAGTAACACTGCAGACATTTAGTTTCTCATCACTTTCCATCTCTTTTGACATGCTTTGGATGAAAACACCACCTCAGCGCGAACATAGCAGTTGCTTCAGAAAAGCCTGGGGTGGTGCTGCTTCACTGTCCACTTTTATCTGTTCGTGTGTGTGTGACCTGTGAGTGGAGCAGTAACTGGTCTACTCTTTTACTTTCTTCATTTTCTTCCTCGTGACTAATGCCATGGCCTAGTTTTACCCCCCTTGTCTTCACTTTCTTCTTCTCATCAGTATTACTCTGCTCCATATGCAGCGCTACACACTGCCGGCGGGGGGTTGGTACCTGCCGCAGGTTCTTCTGAAGGCCCTGGTGCGTAGCTCGGAGCAGCGCTCGGATGCTGAAACTGTCAGTATCTTCCTTGTCTCCGATCCGAGACTCTTTCAGCAAAGAGTCCAGTTTCTTCCTGATGTGAGACTCCACCTGATGGTGACCATTGCCCTGTGTGAAATAAGAGGAGAGTTATAAAGACACAGAAGGAGGAAGAGAGGTCAATGATACATATGGGGACAGCAGATGGCAAAGAGTAGTGCAGTTTTGGAGCAAAGACACGCACTGTCTAATACCAAGCACATGAAACAAGCCGCAGCCAATATCAACAACCTGCAGTCCTGCAGCACTGCAGTCAGACCTGCTGTTCAAGACCAACCAGGACCACCTTTTGTCAAGAACAGTGACTACAACAGCAGCAAAAAATTGCAGATGTGCACATAGAGACGTGCGCCATCTACAGGCAAGGGAAGAAAATGTTTTTGAAAATTTGGCGTCTCTCCTTGCTCTCCTAGCTGTGAGAGACTGTTAAATACTAGAATATTTTCTGCTTTATTCTATACTTTAAACAGAAGATAACCACAGTATATATTCTGTTTAATGTTAGGAAGTTCTGAAAAAGCTTCATTGTATGCCCTCTTTTATGCTTTATGTTTTGAAGACATCATAAATAAAATCTCTTTACAATCATTTGGTTGGTGTTTCACGTTTTACTGCCACAGACTGCACTTTACCTCTATCAGATTATTTAATATCTATGATATGTTTCCATATTTGGTGTCATTATTTTAGCCAGAGGGAGGTGCAAGATTCCAATTTAAAACATAGACACAGACCCTTGGTAGTTTAGTCGCACAATGGTAATTTTCGCGTCTATAAATTGCAACACATTGCATTTTGGGATTTTTAGCAGAAAATAATGCACATGCCTCTGTCAATAATCTTTTCATTCAATTATAGAATTCACATAATTTGAACACACAAGTCCAAACACACAAGTAGAATGGCAGTGGGGGAATATAGTGAACGACATAGTGAATAAGGAGTGATTTCGGACACAGTCGTGGAGAACTGTAGCACTTGCGTCATCAACAGGTTTACATCTGTAGGTCTAAAATGCTACTGCTATAACTCTCCTTTACTACATCTGGCACAGATTGGAATATGTTGAATTGGCCTGACAATGGATTAACACATCGTCCTTGTGGAGAATCAGCTGTCTGTTAAATGTGAAAGAGAATTAGTCAGTGAGTTACAGCCAGGTCCACAAGATGCATTGCATTGTTTATTTAGAATGACAACTCGTAGCACTGTAAATTTTTTGCTTAAAAGGCTTACCGAAAGTAATTTTTTTCCACAGCCCGTGTATCAAAAAAGCTATTTCACACTATTAATACCATGCTGGTGGTGAGTGCTGTGAAAGCACACTGGTCTAATGAGCTCAATAGAAAACGTCTCATCAGTGGTAACCTGCCACCACCCTTTTAAAATGGCAATGATCATCCAAAGTGGCATCTGCAGCCTTGTGCCTCCAGCTAAATGCGGATGAATAATGCCATATTTGGTTACACAATGGACCCATCTGGAAAATAACTGAGTGTTTTTGAGCTTCAAATGTGGTGAGGGGAATCCTGGCACTACTGTATCATGGAATAAATGAACAGGATTAAGAAAAATGGCACAAAGCAAGTTGAGGAGAGATCTGTTGAAGCAAACAATGATGAGATTTAAACTCTTTGAGCTGTTTGTGTTGACGTAATATTTGTATCTGCACCATTAAGTATTGATTATCCACATGACGATGTTAATGATCAATAAAAACTTTACAATCATTAACATTATTACCAAATTAAGTCAAGCTCAGCAAAGTCTTTAAGATCCCATTATTTAACTTGTGTTTATGGTGCCCATATATGGAGGAAGATTCTCCAACATTACTCGCTTACTTTTATATCTTTATTTTTTATGAGGAAATATGTTGTAAAGGTTAAAATACAAAAATACAAATGTTAAAAAAGCAGATTTTTTAAAACGTCCTTTCAGTTATAATCTTTCTTATCAATCAAAACATCTTTTTAATTTGTTGGAGAATTTCATTATGCTGTTTTGCACTGATTTAAATATCAATAGCCTATGATATGAATTTTAAAAATCAAAATTAAAAGATCTCCCAAGCCCTTTTTACAAGTATGTCCGTACTGCTAACTTAAGACACAAATTTAAGTGCATCGATGGGCACAACTGGCCTGAGGATGATAAAACTAATCTGTCTTACATTACTGCTCTTAAGCTTGAAGTCATCCTCAATTTCATCAGCGCTGTCATCGTCAGACACCTCCCCCTCCTCTGCGTCCGCAGACAGATAGGCAGGCAGACGTTTCCCCTAGATAGAGAGAGGGCACACAGAAAGATGGGAGGTATCAACAACCAGAACAGCAACAACAGAAACAACAAACATACCTTTGACCCATGCATATGTCTAAGATGCAGCACTAATCCTCTCTCATCTATTTTATACACTGGAACACCCACATAGGTTGCACCTCCAAGACAAGAATAACACAACAAGAATGCAAGATGTTTAACTCAGACCTTCACTTAACTGCTCACACAAATGCACAACCTTATGTGGCTCCTTTATTGGTATTTATAGTCAGAGTGAAAGCCATTGCTGCCCCATACAAGCTCACAAGAGGGCACAAAGAACACACTAGTGCACACACGCAAACACACACACACACAAGTTGTACAATCAGTTGCAGATTCTCTGAGACATTCCCCGAGCAGCTCTTTCAGCAGAGTGGAAGCCCATTAGTGAGCCATTCTGAAGGTGTGAGTGGGAGTCAAGATTTTCTCTGCTTCTTCTCCAAAATCAATGGCAGACTCTGAGCCTCCTGCAGTACATCAAGTGTCTCACTGGCTGGCATCTCCGCCCTAGTTTTAACCACTGCCACAAGTAGTCTATGCTTTCTGCCTTCTGACTGTCAAAGACCCTTTCGCCATTTTTCTTTGTTATGTGGCTCTCTGGTCCCTCGCTCCATTGGGGGATGGAGAGAGGTGAAAGGCTCTCAAAAGAGGTCAGAGAGGGGGGAGGAAAGAGACGGAGGAAAACTGTTAGAGAGGAGCAAAAGGGCTTTATAGCAAATCAATAATGCTCTTTCACTTTTCAGACATCTGGCTGGGGAGGGACAAAGCTAGAGCCCCTTTTCCCAGGGAACAATGCATGCTTTTCTTCACATTACAGATAAAATCAATTTTATCTAGTTCCTATTTAAAAAATCCAATAAATGCTGAAAGCATTTGCTTTAGACCTCTGTTTCTTTTTATGAATAACTGCTCCTGTGCTAGAAGATAAGGATCTTCTGGGTCTGAGTCCGTCAAAGTGAGAGCTGATATATATATATATATATTTTTGTGTTTTCATTCATCTTGGTGGGTACCTGTCCTACCTTTTGGGAATAAAAGTAGGTGCTGTAAAGAGAAAAACTTGTGGAGGACATAATAACTTGCATACAGTAAAGTGTGCCATATAAATGGATAGACTTTTAAAATTATCAGATGGCTAAAAGAACAAAGGTAATGTTAGATATAAGTTAAGTCAGACAAAGACACTGCTATAAAACACCAAAAACAGAAAATTCATTTGGGATTTGTCCAAAATATAACAGATATGGAGCCAATGAAAATCCTTTTATTTAACCAGGTGAGGTCTTTGAGCCCTCAAACAGAAACAATGCTTCAGTTTTCTTTAGTTGATTTGGAACATTTCATCAGGTTAAAGTAATGAATTATCAAGCGGATAAAACCATCACACGTATTTATTTTGAGCTGTTAAAGAGAACCCAGAGTCTACAGGACCTCAAACAGAATATAAAGTTTTAAAAAAAAACTACATTGATTTTGCATCATTTTTTTTTTTACATCGAGCCGCCCACTCTGAAAAAGTAAATATGTAAGTAATAATATCATGAATCACTTTTTAAGTTAAAAATATTGCTATATTTTCAACAAATATCCAGTTGTTGCAGTCTTAGTTTTGACCAGGGAGAAATAAAGGACTTATTGAGATTCTGTATAAACTCTGCTGGGCAGCAGTGTGTATTTTTCATGGAATTTAAATATGTTTTTAAATATTCATCTATTCATTTTATTTAATTGCAGAATTGTTGCTACTAGCAGCAATTTTAAAATGAAGTAGATTGACAGCCACAACTGAGTCGCTACACGTGTTGTGTTTGCATGTGTGTGTTATCAAAAAATAAAAACCAACATCATCATCATTATCATACGCCGGCATCTCGTCCCTCTCTTCTTTCCCATCTGCGATTAATAGAATGACCTAGTTTTGCCCCCCCTCTCTGCTCTTCCTTCTCTTCATCTGTTTATGGGCAATAATTAGCTGCCTTGCAGTGTCTTTCTCATTCTCCATCTTCGGTGCAGGAACACGCACAAAGTAAAATATGGAGCGATAACGAGTGCTCCACTTTCTTCACTGAAACAAAAGGAAGGTTGTGGAGACGTGAGACACAGATGCTTTGATTTACGTGCACTGACTGTCTGGGCATATTCTTATTAAGCAATTTATTTATTAATTGAATTCAGCCCCCCTTCCATCCATCCACCCATCCATCCATAGTTTGATCCAGAGTTTTTCTTACTTTGATGAGTATCTTCCCCTGCAGGCTGTGAGGACTGGGCAGTGTTTTTGAGTCTCTGCTCAGTACATCTCCCACATCCAGTTTGTCTCCAAAGATTTCTCGCAGGTACTGAGCAATCTTCTTCTGCTGCTGGATGCTACAGTGGTTCTCTATGGACAGAATTACTGGGTACCTGAAAGACAACAAAATCAACATGCATACTTTCAGAAATTACATCAAACCAGCCAATGACCTGAAGTGAGACTGATCTGCTGACACGATCCATTTCTCATCTCCAACCAACAGAGGAGTGAGGAGGTAAATGATAAAAACACAGCTGCATAAACATCTCTTCACCTCTGTGGCACAGTGTGCAACTAGGAGCGGGGTCTGTGTGTGTGTGTGTGTGTGTGTGCGTGTGTGTGTGTGCGTTTGTGCGTGTGTGGTTGTGTTTTCGTTTAGAAAAGGTGAAATGACTTGTGGCCACACGGCAGCACAGCTCAAATGTCAGGTTTGTCAGACTGACAGCTCTCCCTCGGGGGACGGAGCCCTGCTCTCGACTCTGCTGATCCCAAAAACACACACTCACATGCGCATACACACTTATATATACACACACGCGCACCTAAACTCACAAACGGGTCCTCTGCAAAAGACAAAAAGAGACAACAGAGAGAATAACATCCAGAGTAATTTCATTTTGAAACACAGACATCCAGGAGCTCCTCTCAGGTGAAACAGTGAGGCGGTTCAATGAGCTGTGTAATGTGTGTGTGTGTGTGTGTGTGTGTGTGTGTACGTGTGTGTGATGTGGGAGAGAGCAGAGCCTCGCCTCATATCAATACAGCCAAGGGGCCATTAATCATATTAACAGGTGGCACTGATGATAAAATATAAAATATCCACTGAATGTGAAAGGTGAGAACAGCAGAGAGAGAGAGAGAGGGGAAGGAGGGGGAGATAAAACAGAGGACGTTCAATGTATTCATCTATTTTTGCTGACAGCTTTATTTCAGATTACTAATTGGCATGGTATGAGATGAGGAGAATATAAAAGGTATTTTCTAATCAGTATGAATGTTTTCTTTTAGGAGGCTACATCGAACATATGGTCTTATATCTATATCTATATATGGTCTAATTCACAGAGGAATACTAAGATCTTAAAGGTGCAGTGTGTAAGATATAGGACGATCTATTGGCAGAAATTGAAATAGTGTTTTTCTTAGGTTAGAAGGAGTCCTATATATCTACATAGGGAAATAGGGCCCTTCATGTTTTCACATTAAAGTGGCACCTTGAATGTGGTGGCGTAAATGCACGGATTGGAAAGCAAAGAAGAAAGAAGAGGAATGCCATTTTGTCTTGTGAAAAGTTTGAACGAATCATACTTATTATTTAGCACAAGAAAAAGCAGGATAGCATGAATCCACCTCAGCTTCTACTTCAGCTCGCAAAGGGAGTGGTGAGCCGAGGGGAGCGTTCTGCAATCTCTAAATCTTATACACTACGCCTCAGGAGGAAAATTCTTTGTCGACCAAAACCAAAAATAGTGCAGTGCAGTAGTAGCCCAGTCTGCTTATTTGTTCATTTGTTTCTATTTATTAGCTGATTGCTATACCAGTACCAAATAATCATGTTCCATGTTATTTTCTATCTCTAGAAAATATTATTCCTTCACTTTTCTGTGTATTTATTTAAGAATCTTTTTTTAGGTCTCAAGATGATACACATGCCTACGAAATTTGGTACATGTAGGTCAAACGTAATGTAAGGGCTTCAATTTGGGGGACGCTATCAAGCCATTTTGCCACGCACATGCTTAAGACCCATAAAATATATAATTTGTTACCACTTCTGATCCTTTGGCCCTTTGAAAAGAACATCTGAATGTTAAAAACTGGAAAAAGAATAATAATAACCCATGCATTATCATAGGTCCTCACACTGCTCGGTACTCAGGCCCTAATAACAACTGCAATAACAATAATAGTAAAAATAATGAATATCATCATCAGTTAACTATTGGCAAGAAAGCCTATATGCATATTTCTCAAAAAGTGCATCTATTCCTTTAAGACCAATATCAGTTATAGATTACCCGCTCATAACGGAAAGAACTGATAATTTGAAGTTGACAACCAGAGAATAAGTGAAGTAATAAACACACAAACTTAATAATTTTAGTGAAAGTTCCAGGCTCTCGCCAAATGTACTTGTGCTTCTAGTTTAATTATTGTACATGAACTGAATCTACTCCAATGGTGCCTTTGAATAAAATAAATTGTTTTATAGTACAGACGCAGTAAGTAGCTGCAATAGATGTCAAAGCGAGCCAATGCAGCAGCAGGAAACTGCATCATTCAGCACTTTGTTTGGGTATTGTTGGACCCAGCAGAGACAAACAGTGGCTCCTCGGGGAGCCTGAGGAAACGCTGCTAAGCAGATGGCTCAGTAATGGGTGCTAATTACTGCCAGGAATCACAGTGTTCTCTTACGAACGCAAACCTGCCCGTCTAAATGTTGCAACTTTTTTTGTTAAACCTTGTGGGGAAACCTTCCATCAGATGCATAGACATCATTAAAAGCAGTGTGAGAAATGCTAGTTTGACACTAGTTTTATGAGTCGTTCTGCTGTAGGCATATTTTAGATTAGGGTGGAACACCCTTTTATGAGTGGGCAGATCCTATTATATCTCACCCCATGGTGGACAATAATGCAACACAATTAAACAGATGAGGACACAATGTAATCAAGAATACAATCTGTGTGTGTGTGTGCATACAGAGGAATGGTTTGCTGTTAGTCCTGACGCACAGAATATTATTTGCTCTACTGAATGTCAACCAGAAATTATGTTTCACTGAGATTTCTATGTGTGAGTAAACTGAAAGAGAAATAAGTAAAACGGCATTTCCATTTGGCATTCTGGGCCATTTCCTCTCAGAACAATACCTATGGGATGATGAATGTGTGTCACGTGCAAGTGAGTGTTTGTGACATTTTATGGCAGCCACACATTCATCTACGATAGGGATCTTTGACTCACTGGTTATTTATGAAGGCATATTTATTGATGGTCTCAATGACAAACTTGAAAGGTATCTTGGAGGTCAGAGTGTAGCCGTGTTGGACCATCGGTTCTCCATCTGGACCGTCCCAACAGTCCACTGCAGGAAAAAAAAATCAGAAGAAATGAAGCATGAATAAAACACAGCATCAAGTTACTCGGTTTTCTTCCTAGGACTTGATGTGGCAGCTCCTTTGCTCAGCTATTTTGTACTCTCCTAATGAACACTGGTGTTGAATTAGTGTGAATAAATGTGACAAGCAATTGCAAAATGGTGCTATTGTGAGGAGTTTCAATGTTGCTTCGCCTGTGGGCCTGTTTCAAATTGTATTAACAAAAGTAAACATGGCAGAATTGGTGTCGGCTTTTAATTTAAAAATGTTGTAAATTGCTAAGCAGTAAACAACCTTAACAACCACAATCGTCCCTAACAGTGATTGTTTTATTCCAAACAGAGTGATAACTTTTGGTATAGGGTGAGAGAGAATTTATTGCATTCATGAACCAGTTCGTCCAACCGAAACTGGCTTTTAAAATTAGAATATTGAGGCTAATCTGACAGTGTGTGGGACCTCTTTCACAGCAGACATTTTCATATGTCACAGTAGGAGAAGCATGGGTGTTACCAATAGCATTAATAATGGATCACTTCTATCAAAGCGAGCCAGAATCCACAATACCAGGACCGTGACACTGAGGCAGCTAAATGGAATTCAGCCATGATTAATCTTATTATTTACATATGGGCTTTTCCTACTGTGACACGTCAAAATATCTTCTGTCAGATTAGCTCTGCATGGCTTCCATACTTTAATGCAGATGCATGCTTACCTTCCACACAGCGGCAGCCGGACTGCAGCACCCAGGCATACATGTCGGTCTTAGACTGAGACAGTAGCTGGTCTCCAGTCAGGTACGTGTTATGAGAGGAGGCGATGAAGTAGTTACTCAGAGGCTGCTCCATGTCTTGATTCACCGTGTGGTGCAACGGGTTGAAGATGTCACACGTTGGACTGCGCATGAAACTTGTAAAACCTAAAATAAAATACAGTTGGGAAAAATTATTTAGAATCAAAAACAGACATTGTTGAAGAATTTTGCTCAGTTTCAATCAAAATGAAATTAAAACTTTTAAAACATTTAAAATGTAATCCAAATTATCACTTTGGATATTGAAGAAAAAATGAATGGTACTCGGAGGATGAATCCCGCTGGCCTTGTCTTCTAGCTTAACCATGAGGTTGACATTTTCTTGGTGGAAAAGCTCAACAAGACATTTTGATAATGAAATTTGAATATTTCGTTGAATCAGATATCCATGGTGTCCAGAGGATGAATTCTAACGCCTGAGTCTTTCTATAACACCATCGGCAGCTCAAAGGTTTCAATTATCCATTGAAATATTTCAAGATCTACTTTTTGATTGGCACTAAATTTGGTGCTGACATTCATGGTTCCCAGATGATGGCTCCAGCTGGGTTTGGTGATCCCCTGACTTTTCCTTGATTTCAAATATTGCTATTGCTCATGCAACACTTCTGTATCACATTTACAGCAACCACCGCTGCCTCTTTTTTGAATATCATGAAATAACTTTTATATTTCAAGCTACCAACCACCAGATCATATCATGCACCTTTTAACAGCTTCCAACAGTGACATCTTCATCTTCCTTTATTAGCAGGTTTATCTCCAGGAATAAACCACAAGGATGACAGACAGCCACATTCAAACAAGAGCGCTGTGGTTTGAAACCATGCTCCTGGTGAATATACTTCACACAGCCAACTTTTTTTTTAGGTGGTACAGCATGAAGATGAATGAGAGGGAAGAAAGCATCCTTTCATCCAGAGAGGAAGGATAAAAATGAGACAGGAATACCAAGAGCAGGAGATAACCCAGACAGCAGACAAGGGAAAAGAAGTAGACTGTTAATGTGGAAAAGGAGGCTGAGGAGCAGAAACGGAAAAATGTGATGCAAATATTGGAAGAATTTTTTGCTATGGGAATTCAGTAATCAGACTGGACACGTAATCTCATGATGGTCCATCATGGTCAAATCTAGATTGTAACAGTACGCTGCATGACATGAATCCTTACACAAACTATACTGGATACTATATACAATCGCACAGATATAAGAAGACCAAATGCTGTAGGTAACAGCTCATCATATTGTAAAAAGATGTTAATGTGAATCTGTTTGTACATTGCTGTCACATCTGTGCACAATGCATGTTAAACACACACACAGTTCTGGCCTGCAGGGGAGACATCAGGCATACTGGTCTGATCAGTCAGACACACACAGTGCTAGCCTTCATGCCTTCGACAACAAGATTAGTCTCACCCATCTTCCTCCCCCTCTCATCTCCTCTCCCCATTCTCTCTCCTCTTATTTCTGTCAGACTCTCCTTTTCTCTTTCCCTCCGTCTTCATTCTGACTCCCCAATTTTCTCCCCTGGGCTATCATCCTCAAACCTCACTCCCTCCTCTCCCTCAAGCTCACCCTTCAGTTACATGTGGCGTTACTTAAAATGATGCTCATAGATGAACTCTTGCCAAAGACAAAGGGTTTTTACAATGAGGGGTGGAAACAGGGTTGACATAAATGTCAATCGAGTTGGTAAATTTACTATTAAATATCAAAATATTATTTAGCTATATTTTTTAATTTCCCTTAAATTTTAATTTAAAAGAATATGCGATTTTAATTGTAAAAACCTCAAGTGCAGATGTGTATGCATATTACAAATTTAAAAAAATCCTGCCTCATGTTACATCTCACTTAACTAGAAGATAAAGGTCTTTGAGGTTGGCAGATTCATAAATATTCAGAAGTGGTTTGATTTGGAAAAAGCAGAACGTGAGTCCCATTTTCTTTTGTACTTTGTACAGATTATGTCATTTTTCCATGAAATGGCTTGAAAATACCCAGAAATTGTCATGGGGTTAGTGGCCAGGAACAGGGGAAAAGGAACCAAATGAAGATGCAGCCAGATCTTTGAAAATTTTAATAAGAAAACACTCAACCAGGCAGGTGCAAGTGAAAATCCAGAAACAACTCCAAAAAACACAAGAGCAAAACAAAAGATGAAGTGAAGATGAATTTGACCAGGTATAATCAAAGGTTGAATGATGAGGAGAGTGAAGTCAGGAGAGGTGAACCAGGAGCAGGAGCAGACAATCACAGGGGTGGGAAAACACACAAGGGCAGGAAGTAACGAACTAAGAGGAAGCAATGAAACAATGAAAGGACAACCAGACTACGAAACACAAACACAACAGGGAAGTGAGAACCCAACTGACAAAAGTCAATAGAAGAGTCTTCAAGTGTCTTTAACTAAACATGAAGACAAAGAAGAAGAAGAAGAAGAAGAAGAGCAGATTACAGCTCCTTGTAGACTAATTTGAGATGGAATAGTTGAATACATCACTTTTTTTTTTTTAAACTTTATTCGTTCAAAATGAGCTTGTTTTGATTAATATCTTCATCATTAACCACATTCAGCATTTATCATTTAGTGTTTCAGTGTTTCAGTGTTTGCTATGATGTGAACATGTATTTTGTGCACTGGCCAATATCTCATGATTATAAACCAACCAGTTTATTTGATTGACGTCACCTGAGCAAACTTTTACTGGCATAAATCGTAGTACTATCTGATTTTGAGATCAGTTTTGAGAGGACGAAAAAAAATCTAACGAAATAACAGATTCACTGATAATGATGTTGCAAACTGACGGGTGCCATGACAGACACAGAGAGGAGAAAAGAGAAGGAATTGAAAGTAAAGATGTGAAAGAAGCCAGTGAAATGGGAGAAAGTTACCTTCAATCCCCATGACGCCTCTTTGTTTATTCTCGTCAGACGCCTCAAACTTGTCAATAATTTCTGCAACATACTCTGGAGTCACATTGGTCATCTATAGAGAAAAAAGATTAACAATGAAGACTCTTCAGATATATCAAATAAAATGGATGAATCCTAGAGTAAATGCTAAACAAATTGAGGGTGATTTTTCAACACATGTGTTACTATTAAATAAGTTGTCAGCCATGTCAAACAAGCAGAGTCCAGTATTAACATTAAGCATCACAGAGCGGAGACGGCAAATACAGCATGATGAAAAATGACACCGCTGCAGTGTCAGAGCGACAGGAGTGTGTCGGAAAGACAAAACGCACTGAAAGATAAAAAGAGCAAAGAAAAAGGCCCCCATGAGACAAACCAATTTTAGGTGTGATAGATTGGTTTAGTGGAGCAGATTCCTCTGGGCAGACAGCTGAGACAGAGGGAGTAACATGTTAGACTAAGGACAGGAACATTATCAGTCTCTTTTCTGTGGCTGGATCTCTGAAGACAAAGTGGTTTGGACACCTCATCATCGGGTTTCACGTCACCGGCCGAGCGTTTTATTGGCTCTAACTCAAGAACAGGGTAACCTCTCACCTTCTGCTCATTGCGCAGGAAGTTGGCCAACTCATCTGCTGTCAGGTGGTCCTTCCTGTCACTGTACGCCATCATCAGCAGGAACAGGTCCCGTCTCATAGACATCATCTTGTAGAAGACGGAGAACTCCTCGTATGTCAGCGTGCCCTGCTGATCGTCTGTGTCTGCTTCCTGTGAGGGTGAGGAAGTGATTTGTAATTGGTGACACATCTCAAGCTGCTGTACAAAATATGTTATGTGTTTTCCTTTACACTTTACTCATTGTTACAAGAACAAGTGTATCATGTTGTGAGTGATGTTGTATGTTCATTTGTTTCTCAAATGTAAGGATGGTTTTATTGTAGCGCTAATGTTGTGTCTGTTGCTGCCAGTGTCAGTTTAAGGAGACATTTTTAGCTTTGCTGTGTTATTCCACCTATAATCCTATCTTCCTATTTTCTCAACAGGTTATATAATAAAAAATACGACTTATGAGACGTTTCAAATTCACAATACTGCATATTTCTCTATGCATATTCAAAATATATGCAATGGCTGGTATCGTTGACAGCTTCCTCCCCTGGTTGTAGAAGCAGTCAGAGCTCAGTAGGTGAGAATTAATGTAAGGATGTCATTTTCTTACACTACCTTGCTATATTCATGGTAAATAATGACAGAAAACGGCGACAAATGGTTGTAAATCCACTTACATATTACATTAGATATTCTTTTCTCTCTTGATCTCTTGTTTTATCGATAAATGTGAAAAATGAGCTGCAAATTAAGGCAGGGTGGACATGTCACTCGCCAATATCAGCCCTGCTAGTATATTGATCAATTCACACAGTCCAAAATTACAAGGTGTGTAGACTTGTCAGCTGTGAACGTGTGCAAGAAGGAACAGCCCTCTCGTCTTTTTTTTTTTCTCTTTCATCTCTTGCCATGTTTCTCTATTTTTCACACTGTACAAACGCAAACTCACACCAGCAAGCACACACGCTGTGCCCGTCTTTAGGACACAAACACATTACCTCTCCATCCCTAACCTCATATCTCACTACATGTTGCCCGAGGACACACACAGCATGGCTCACTGCTCTCTCTCTCCTGCCACCTCGCTCTGTCTGCTCAGTGGGATCCGCCGTTTCATATTACCTGGATCTCACGAGGGCCCCATTCGACTCCACACCAAATCTAATAATACCAACTAATGCCTCTATCACACTCCCATAATGAGCTCGCTGTAGACATTGGGGACTCGATCACAGATAGAATCTACACACAACCAGCAGGATAAATCACTGTGATGGACTTTATCAGAAATGCATGGACAGAAAAGAAAACAGATTCACAGTATTTTAAGCAACTGCGCAAGCTGTTCATGTGGCAATGCTGTTATCTGCCAAAGCTTACTTGGAAAGAGATAAAATAATGAAATTTCCTATCTCATCTAAACCCAAAGAGTGAATTATTTTATGGCACGAAATTATAGTTTAGCCCATTATGACGAGAGGAAACCATTTAAAAATCTGCTGTAAACTACTGTGGGTGGAGAGGAGGAGGCTTTCAGGGGAAGCTTTCATCAACTGCAATGAAAATATACACTGCAAGGCAGTTTAAATTTTAAGTTTTAAGATCACTCAGAGCTGAAATATAGATTCCCTGTGGTCAGTAGGTGGTCACAAGTTGACCCATATTGTGTTTGTGGACAACAGATAAAAGAGGAAAGTGAAAAGGTGTCATTAAACAGTGCACTGTGTCACTGCACGCTGTAACTCATATTGGATAAGCCAGCAGACACTTCACGTGGACATCTGACATTAGTCAATGTGACTCTTTTAAAAATTGAAGCGAGCCTCTCCTTACACAACTTCATCCTTTTCCTCTAAGAGTGTCTCTTTCTCTCTTGTACGAACATATGAAATATTTCTCAGACATTAATTTGAATTATACAAATGCACATAAAAATAAAAAATGCAACAGCAATGTGATGTCCATGATCTTAAATATTTATACGTAAGGAATTGAATGTGTTCAAATGAAAGAAAACCTCTTTGTTATTTAATAAGAGGGCTAGATAGATGTTTTGGTAATGAATTTTCGTTCACTGATAAGGTGATGCCTTAAATTGAATGTAAGAACAATTTATTGTATATGTGAGATGTAAAATCATAAAAGTCTTTGTGAGTTTGTGTGGTTTTTGTTCTGCTCAGATGTATCCCACACTTTTATCTCATCTTATCTTGGGATTGTAGGGTCTTTTATTTATAAAGCACTGGCCAGGATTTAACAGTGAATGAACTGATGTGGCCTCATTTTCTCACCTGGAACATTTGTTTGACCTTCCTGCGCGGCAGATTGACATTCAGCTTGTGGAGAAGTTGGTAGATCTCTTCGATGTTCAAGAGACCGTCTCCGTTCTTATCAGCCTCCTCAAACGTCTGCTTCAGCCACGTCTCACACAAACGCACATTAAGGAAGATAAAGTGTGTATCGTGTGTACGTAGAATGCGTATGTCTGAAGAAGTATTTAAACGCATTATAATATTATTTTTAGGTGCTCTAATTCACACAAACACGCCAGACTCCAAAATGTGTCTGACCAAGAACGCTGGGTTACAGGTGGATCAAAACAAATATAGAAATATGTCCCTTGCCATCTATTAGTACTGCATATTTGTCTTGAGAGTGTTTGAGTAGCTGTTCTCTATATTTATAGAGAAAAACCTTGCAACTCATATTTTGATGGCCTTTCTTTTCAAAGATGTAGAGCTTCCTTCTAAGGTGATAAAAATCTCTCAAACAAAATGACAAATACAAAATTGTTTTCCTTTCTATAAAACCTGTGCGCACATGCCAAGGTGCAGTGCTTCACCTGACAGCAGTCATTTGTTTAAAGGATATTGGTCGTGTGTACGCTGCCGTTTGGCCAGCGAGTCCTCATCACTGATCCCGGCCATCAGGTAGCGGAGGCCAGTTATCCAGGTTCTGGCCTCTTCTGCATTCGATGTCACCAGGTCGAGGGACTCCATATGGTTTCCATGGTACACTGTGAAACAGCAGGCCGGGTCGAAGCTGCCATCTGCATGTCGATGGAAGATGTCCGACTGACCACCCTCTGTCACTTTGTACAGGGAATCAATGGTGACTGATGGAGAGGGGAAGTGGGATGGAAAAGAAAAGACCAGTTTGATTATTAGTGGAAAGACTGTAGACTGACACTGTAGTTTAGTTTGATTCAATCTCGCATTCACATTGCTGCAAATACTCACTAGAACACCAAATGTGTATTAATCCATGGCTGAAAATAGACACTAAAAAATGCTCTATGTACTCTTGTTTGCATTAAAACTTTAGTGTCCAGCTGCGTTCTAGAGATTTACTCTTCAGAATGAGCTTGGGGCTGAGTGGGAAAGAAAGTGTACAGAATATATTGAGAGATGGAGAACAACATTGTTGGCTTTGGTCTTTTCCTATGATTTGCAACAATAGTGAAAATACAGTCTAACGCTTGCCATCGCAATATAATGACTAATGGAATAAAGCAGAATAATCAGTTAAGTGTGAAATAAAAAAACTGGGAAAACAGCAAAAACTTGCAAAGCTTTTTGAAAAATAACCCCTATGACCAAAATTATGTGAGTTGCTCCTTTTCTCTGCTTTCTTCTATCATGTGTAAAAACAGACAATAAACAAACTGAGCATACAGTTTCTGTAAGCTATCACTGTCTAATTAGATCGGAGTCCAAAGAATCTTTGATTGGCTTTGCTGGGGAAGATAAACGGCCCTATGTAAATGTCGTGTTCTACATATTTACACATAAACTCTGGCTACCTCTTCACCACACCTAATTTCCCTGAAGTATGATCCATTAACTCTTGTCTCATTCACTTAAAACAATTAATTCATGATCCTGATCAATGCACTAATGTGTTTCCCCCAAACAACAAACCTTTATGCTTTGGAAAACACCATTATGTTTAAGTAATTGATTAAAGAATTCATGATATGGGGATTTAATTAAATTAATTGCCTTCTTACTCACCTCAGAATACTTTGTCATAATCCATCCCAACATTATCTACGTCCGTTTCTCCATTACACTCACTTCTCTCATCCCTTTACATAATCTCATCTCTGAAATTCTGCTATGACTAAAAGTAACAATATGGCAGCCTTGTTTTAATCCTTCTCAGGCTGATAGCATACACACACACACACACACACATACGCGCGCGCATACACACACACATTCAAAGAAAGAATTCAGCAGCTGTTGTGTGTTTCTCTTATTAATGTCAATGGATATTTAGAGGTTTATCTAATACATCTGCACACAAACACACACACTGTCATTTATACACATGTAAGGGCAGGTCCATAGAGAGATGTATGCTTCAGCAGGTCTTTTTATAAAACCAGTGAAGTAAAATGTGACAATGATGCTTTGAGGGGTCCATGAAATATATAATAATAATCCCCTCAGAGCCGGAGCAGCGAGCCTGACACAGATTTTAGAAATTCAACAGACGTTCTGGGAAAATAGGAGGGTAGAGGCAGAGACAATCTGCAATCTACAAAGCGCTTTCTAACGTTGTACATGCTACAAAAATAAAAGTATTAGTATTATTATGTAAGTTTAAAGAATATTTCCAGTTTATCCTTAATCAACTTGGGTCTTTTGCAGGAATAAGTACAAGTTATTGTTAGGTTCTGGAAACACAAAGTGAAACAGGAAAGCAAAAGGGGCGTTCAGAATATCAACTGTACAAAGTGCAGGACTATAATCCCAGTGACCGTGGTTTGCACTATAATTAAATTTAGGAAAAGATCGATAAATGTTGATAATACCATTTTGTGTCTTGTACTTCAAGTCACTGCAGACTTTTTCTGTATTGAACCAAGACTGTGATCTTTCCTCAACCCTGATAAAGTGCTGTCAGTGCCAAAACATAACCTTAAAAACCTTTAACAAGCATTTAACTTTTCCAAACTAGTTATAAAATACATTTTAAGGGGACATGGTTGTCATTGCACTGGTGTGAGCAACACCAGCAAGTACAGTTGTCAACGTTGGATGAGGCAATCAGCCTGTAAAGTTTAATAGATAAATGAATTAACAATTTTGTTCATAGTTTTATCATTTGCCTCCATTTTCTCTTCAAAATAAGTTTGTCTAACGTGGGTTTTGTTGCTGACCGCCCTTTAGACTCCTTTTTAGCAAAGTAAGCTGACTCATCTCAGCAATTAAAAAGACACTGCTGCAATTTAGAATTGTGCTTCCAGGTTAGGGTATTTTGGAGAGATAATTGAACAAAAAACGCCGAGATATCCTGATTTTTAGTCCCCAACATAGGTCAAGCTCCAAAAAGGCTGGAGCCTCCATTTCCCACCCACGATGCCACTCAATAACATCTTTCAATAGACCCACATTATCACCCCCACTTTGCAACAGTTACAACTTTTGAGTTTTAAGAGCTCTATCCAGAGACATGAAAGATACATCAAACAACTGTTTTCACAGGTTAAGTGTGACCCCCTGTGATGAGTGAACTGACCCTTATGTGTGAAATCAGTGTGGTGGCAACTTGGTCGATCCAATGTAGAACAATTTAATGATGGAAAATAACCAGGACTGAACCACCAACTGTAGCAGCAGCATATGAGACAAAAAGAGAGTGTGTGTGTGTGTGTGTGTGTGTGTGTGTGTGTGTGTGTGTGTTTGCATGTGTGCATGCAGGTAGTTGTGTGTGTGTAAGTGTGTGTGTATCCATGCATACTCACTCTTGGCCTTCTCGCTCTTGCGTGAGGGTTTCCAGCGAATGCAGGAGCGATGATCATCCAGGTAGAAGAGTCTCACCAACCCTTTGGATCCTGCCTTCAGCTTTACCATCTGTGTCCCGGACTGCATCACACTCATGCATCGCTCCACTGCAGAAGAAAACACACAACGGCAAACACTGGGGTCAGTGGAGCACTATATTAAAGCACAAAGGGAACAGGTGTCTGGCCTTGTTTTCTCAGGAAGAAGTGAAACAAAATGTCAAAGTGTCGCACAATTAGGGGAACAGCCAGCAGCTGATGTGGGTCAGAGTCCAAACTGCAACAGAGATGCCACTGTGCAAACGCACAGGGCTGCTTTTATGTTACCAACTGACTTGCTGCAGAAAGCAACGGAGAGAGACAAGAAAGAGAGAGATCTCATAGAGAGCGACTGAGTTCATGTGAGTCTCTCTGTTCTAAGTTTCACAGAGAGCCTGAAGGCTGTTTAAGAAGAAACCTCCACATCATGCTGAGGCAGGTTATATTAAAGGCTCCTCAAAACATAAAACATAAAATTGTTTTAATGATGCAGTGGAGCTTTAAATTACAAAAAAAACAAAAATGAAAAACCTACTCTGTTGATTACCTCTGCAGATTGTTTTATGTCCTTGGGTTTTGAGATATCTGTGTCTGTGATATCAGCCTCTTCCCCAGTACAACAGACATGAACGCACATTAGTTTGCAATGAAAAGTTGCATTTATCAAATTTAAATCTAGATCACCTAAAGTGACGGGGCAACTGATTTGGGAATGAAATGTTGCTGTTGAATTGAAAAAAATATCACAAACCATCTATGTTGTTGTTTTGCAATTTGGGTGAATTCACCCTTTAAAGTGGCTTAATTGAATGCTGATATAGGTTGCTGTTGCATCAGGGCTGTTTCATATACTGTGGTGTTTATAACCATCTCTGCCCCGTCAGCTTCAACGTGTGGACACACCCCCATGCCAAATGCAAACCGGTGCTTAACACTTTCACATTGAGCTTTCGCCTTCTGCTCTTGCAGTGCACTGCTGCGCTACTGTATGCAGTATGTGTGTGTGTATCATATCATAAGAAAACTGGCAGTCATCCACAGCCGAGGGTTCCATAAAAGACACTTGAAATAAACAAGTTGGGGGAGAAGAAAAATAACAGTGGAGCGTTCTGAAGAGGAGAACAGAGGGACTGAAACAATGGTGAGAGGGGACTTTGTGTTTGATTGTCTGGCATTGTCCAGTGTCGAGAGAGGATAAAACACGACTTCAAACTTTTTACTTTTTGCGACAGCTGGTAGCAGGGATAGAGACATGGAGGACAGCAGAGAGACAGCGAGATTTCCATCTTCATTAGTGGAGTGTGTGCGTGTGTGCATGTGTTTGACATTGCATGTGTATGCATGTAGTACGTTTTATGTTTGCATGCATTATGTCCATGTTTACATGCATTGGTACATACACATATAACTTACCAGATGTAGTCTTAACAGAAAAATTAAGCTCTTAAAAACAAAAAACACTATCACATTATTACTGGTCGTGAGATGAAATGTCAGTATTTAATTAAAAGACTTCACGCTTTACAAACCTGACTGTGAAATATTCAGAACACAGGTACAGAACAATTTTTACTGTCTGAGGCTGCATCTTGCAGCTCATTACAGGTACATGCACACATTTAAATTCTTTGCTGTTTAATAATAATCCTCACTAAAAGATGATACCTGCATCCAGTTTGTTAATCCCAGTTTCTCTATCTATCCTATAAAGGCACGAGTGAGATGTGAGATGTTGATCTTAATATGTAAAATAAGTGCAGTGGTCCTTTCAAGCACAACATTAAACATTATGCAAAAAGCACTTCCTGATGTCTTTTCAACATAAATATGTGTCCCCAGTGTGTCTAGAGAGCCTCAAACTTTGAGAAAAGACTACTCTCACTTTTTCTCCAACCCCATCTGTCAGTAAAGGTGTGTGAATACACCCTGATGATATCACAAGGGGACCTGACCTCCTCCAGCCCTTCCCCGCCCACTAAAAACCTCCTGAATCCACCTCGCTGTCCTCCATTGTTTTTTCATGAAACATTAAACCATGTAAACCAGTTCTGAAAGGAAATGCAAATACCAGTATGAACTTCAAACTGAGCAGAGTATGGGATCTTTAAATGCATAGAAACACACATATGACAATTACAATAGATTTAGGATGGGGCACTGATCTGTCGTACCAGGCCACACCACATCTTGTAACTGAGGGAGTTTTTGTTGTCGGCAACTCAATGTGTGCAAACCTAACTGCCAAAAAGAAGGGAGGTGAGCACTACAAGGCTTTACACACCTCTTTGAACTTTAATTCCTAATATGACATTCAAGACGACAGGCTCATATGTATGTACGTATGTATGTATAAGAATATATTTACACTAGATCTCACTACAGATGTTATTTTCCGCTTAAAAACAAAACCATAAAAAGAAGCATGAAAAATCCAGCAGTGGAACTTAATGTCTTAAAATCTTCAGGGTTTAAAACTACAGTACAAAATGTTCTAAAGTTGTAGGACATTGGTAATCCTCCAATACACACACACACACACGCTTGTCCCACAGACACAGACACAGACACGTACATATAAAACATATAAATGCATATTCTGAGAGGACATGGGTAATTATCTTCAAAGACAACCTAAGTCAAAACTCTCATGGATCCAAAACACACATTGAATCATACTTAACAGAGGACACGCTGGGCAGAGTACTTGTTAACAAGCTCTCTGTCCTGAGGAAAGAATTAGCTTTGACACAAATTTGGTTCTTAATATTCAATGAGTTCTTGGAGTTGTAGATGCTCACTTCAGGGACAGTATTATACACAAACACAAGCATAAGCACATGAACTCCAAGCCCTGTGTATTATCTCCCAAGTTACATTTCAAATCATGAGTGCACTAATGGTCACACAATCTGCTGATAATACAATGGAGCATGTGGGAAGAGAAACAAGCAGCCAGTAAACTTGGGTTGTAATTCCTATGGGGTCTTTCCTCTAACAGACTTCACTATTGTTCTACCAAGAGAAGTTTCCACCAGGGCATCCTGAGACAGATCAGCACTCTGCCAAGGTAAACTAATGGTCTGTTTTTGAGTTGAGAAAATACATATAAATTGAGTGCAGTTATCTGCTATTTCTTGCAGTTTCCAGCAAGTCACTGGCAAAAGGAATAGGTCTGTTCTAGAGGGACAGATAGATCTGGTGAGATTAGGTTTTAACCAAGATTAACGGTTCGTAAAGGTCACGTTTTATAGCATATCATGGCTTCTATATATAAGTACACGGGATTACTGATGTGAGTATCTGACTTGACAAATGGTACAGAAAGCCACCGCGGTCAAATATAACAGAGCAGCCGTAACTAAATACAACTCAAGTCTTTGCTGTTTCTCTGAACCATACTTCAGCAACTCTATGTCTTAGTATAACAGTTTAATGGTATAATGTTTTTTTTTGCCACCTCAAGTGAGCTGAATAAAAAATGCAAACACACCACTGACATATTATCACCTTTTAAAGTTGAAATAGTAAACTTGTTGCCTATTTAGTAGGGATGTAACAACATATTCAATGTTGTGATATTGCGGTAAGAAATGTCTCGATGCCTTCGTAGGAATGTGAAATCTACCACGGTATTATGTATTATTATAGAAGTTTGGTTAATGCAGCAGTTGTTGTGTGTCAGTGAGCATAGTTACAGTGAGTTAGTTACAGAGAAAATGGACAACTAGCATCAAAGTGTATGCCAACATGTCTGTGGAAACTTCAAAAATGTAATTTACGATGGTATCAGCTAAATGTGTCAGTGAGACAAGACAAAAAGACAAAAACAGACGGGAAGACGACAGACAGACAGATTCAGACTGTGCCAAATGAATAACTAATGCTATAAAAGTGTTTATCACTGCCAACGTGTGACCGTACTCTGTCATAGAGTAGTTAAGCATATGGTCAAAGTACGGGAGTTCTACAGTGCAGCTTCATTTGTGCATAGCAGTCAGTCCATTGTGCCTGTTCTGTATAAATGAGCACAAACTGCATTTGTGGTCTTTACCGTAGCTCAAAAACTCATTGTGTATTTATTAATTCCATACCCAATATGTTTTCAGTGAACTTTGTAAAGCACTATGAGACACTCTGTTGTGATATTGGGCTATACAAATAAATTGAATTGAAAAAAAATTATGGGCAGTTGTTCTAAGGTAAATCCAAAAGATGTGATGCTTGTGTGTGCTCCTTGCCGTTATGATGCAAGGCAAAGGTAGCCAATTAGCTAAATGTAATCTAAGCTAAACTAAGGTTAGCAAGCTAACGTTACAAAGCGATCAATTGGTGTCTGGTTGCCTTGCAAACAGTAACCTAGTAAGTATCACAGAACCAGTGGGCCAAAGGAAATAAAACATGTACCGGTCAATCACGTTTAAACTTGTGTTTGTTATTTCATTGGCACATGTCCAGGATGCTAACTCACAATTATGGAGTGCAAGCATGTGCATGCAACAGGGTGCTGACTGCACATCACTTAGTGGCCACCAGTGGCATTAATAACAGGGACTTTCTAAAGAAAATTAACTAACATCTGTTCGTAATGTATGAGCAAGTGCTGTATCGTGTCATGAGAACTCTTCAGAGATGCGGAAATTTACTGGGCACGGAGAGGCTGAGGAATTAATCGTAAACAAGGAAATAGGCTGTGTTGCATTATTTATCTCACATGGCCACTTCTGAAATTCACACCTTCATTAACGATGGAAGTCAACGGAGGTTACTGATATCCACAGTCCCTGCTCCAGTGAACAGGCAAGTTCTTCAGGGTCTTCAATCTCACACTGATTCAGGCCACAAAAAACTCAGACTATAGACAAGCTTCCAGCAACACATCTCCACCCCACAAAGCAAAAAGCTAAAAGGAAATAAATAAGTCTGTATTTTCCATCCAGCTCAACAGCCAGCATGAGACAGCTCTCCAGAAATAGAGGACTGACATGTACAGGTTTCATCGTCTTTCAAAACACAGCTTCAGAGTCTAAATACTCACTATCATAGGTTCTACGTCTGTTTTTTATATTTTCTCTCATCATGTATCTATCCCTGTTACTGCTTGACATTTCTGCAGATGCTCTGCAGTTACTTTGCTCTCCATCAGCATGATAAGGACCATGAAGAGTCAAATCTCAAACCTCGTTAGGGTGAAGATTGCGAAGCAGAAGACCAAAGTAGAAAACGTAGTGGGGTTAATATCTGGCTAGGAGAGCAGCGCTGCCTCGTAATCAAAGATGAGGACTAATGCGAGTGGCTCTCAAAAGACCAGTGATGGCTGAATCAAAGGATCAGCACCCTTCACATCTTCACTCCTGTCTCTACTCCCATTTTCCCTAAAACATTAATGCTCAAACCATTAAAATTTACAGTTTAAACTTGTAATTTCGTCATTTATCTTGCTGGACATCTCATGATTTCAATCTCTATCAATTGATTTTCTTCTAACCCCACCTGACATTTATATGCAGGTCATCACCAGGTGCCAATCTTCACTTTTTTTGCTGTCTATTGCTACGGTATCTATGTTTTTTAAGTTCTCTCCTTGCAACCTCATAGAAAAGGATTCAAAAAGACAGTTGAGTATAAAGAATGTTGTTTTCAGCTTAGGAAGAGAATAAAAAACATGTAAAACATCTTTTTTTCCTACTTTTTGACTCCCATTTCTTTTGAGTGAAAAAGCGTCTGTGTGTGTGCATTCACTTGTGTGTGTGTTGGTGTTTCTGTGCGTGCACATGTAAAAACTCATCATCTCTGTCGGCACAGAGCAGAGAGAGCAGATCAAAGCTTTTTCTTGCCACAGAGGCCCAGGCAATTCAAATATATTTTAATGGGGTAGGTGAGACGTCTCTGTGATAACCTGATGAACAAAGCCTGTCCTCACTTAGATCCAGACAATAAAGATCAGGCCGGGACAGCAAGCGGCAGCATCATTCATCGTTTTCAATCTTAACTGTCATTTTTAATCTCAACATGATGTGAGATTCCTTTCAGCCATCCGTGCAGCCTCATCTCTATGATTTTATTACCACTTAGGCCCAATATTGCAATTGTCGCGTGGGTCTGCAGGAAATCCCTGTTAAGATTTGGTCTGAGGTTGATGACTGCAATGGACCACAGAACATAGATTTACCATAATTTATTCCTAACTACATAAATTCATATTCAACAGCATCTGCCTGATCCTTCATGCACTATTCATGTGACATAAGGCAGTACCACCCAAACTATCCAAGCCAGTTCAACTGTTGATGAAACACAGCAAGCACAGCAATCAAACCAAAAGAAAACCGAATGGAAGCGTGGTGTCATCATTTTTCACCTACTGCTCTGTTTCTCCTCCTTGCTCTCATGACCTGAAGGTTTGTTGTGTGTGCTGAGTTTAATCGAGACGTGGTTCAGTTTTGTTTGACTGACTGTCCACAGGACAAAATGAATGACATTTACACATTGTTGTTGCTAAAACGCACAGAAATCGATACACAAGAGAAATCGTCTCTTGCGTGTAATGAGCAGCAGCTCGTTAAGACCAGCTTTCTGCAGGTTCAAAGTTATTGTAGCGCAAAGTGAGCGATTCGATCATCCCAGGGATATTCTGATACATAAACATGTGCTCCTGCTCTTTTCTGGTGCTATAAATAGCACCTGCAAGAAAATGCAAATTCTATATTCAATATGTTTGTCCACACACACATTTAGTCTGTAGCGGGCAATCAAAAATGGAATGCATGGATTCAAAGCAAAGATATGGTAAATGAAAGGTGTAGAATATGTCACTTTAAGTGTTCAGAGGTGGAAAATGCAGTGGAATAATGACTCACTGATAATTGTTAATTTTAATTGGTTTCGTTCAGAGAGGCACACTGAGTTATATTGTCTAAACATACACATGTAGACACATAGACACACACACACTTAACTTACCAAATTGTGTAACCCTGCATTTCTGTGGAACAGCCACGATGCCACCAATATGGTAAACGTTTCGTGCAAGGAGAGTCGCTACAGTTAACACGGCCGATTTTTCAGCAGGACCATACATAAAGGTGGATGGTACTTTATGAGCAGATAATGCAGTGGTACCAAAAAGAGAATAAGAAATTTCTTCCATTTTCTCTGCAGAAAAAAGGGAGCCAGTAGGAGTCCTCCTCAGCTCAGTCCAACCATTCAGCTCCACCTGTAGCTAAAAACTCACACACTCCAAAAAATAAGCAAGCACCCCCAAAACTCCAGCTGCTGGTCCTCCTCTGTACCGTCGTCTGATCTAGTGCTGCACCTTCAACTGACTATCTTCCCTTCTCACACACACACACACACACATTTCCACCTGTCTCCTGGTCATGTGCTCTCCACTCTCACTACCTGCTCTTCCCATCTACCTCTCTCTGACACTGTTGGACAAAATTAAATTGAGCATTTAACTGCTCCGGTATTGTTTTGTAGTTTATAGAGTGATTATGAAGAGCAGGGGAGGAGGGGAGTGCGGCAGATGTGTATCTCTGCATTTCAGCTGGATTTATTAGGGTCAACCAGTGGAATACAGGGATAACAACGATGACATAACATTCATGATAATGCATCAAGTATTACTTGTAAGATCTAATGGGTTGACATGTGGGATGTGTTTGTCTCTCTGTGTGTGTGTGTGTGTGTGTGTGTGTGTGTGTACAGGAAAAGTCACCAGCAGCACATCTGTCCGTCCTGTACTAAATGCTCTTCTGTTTTACACAGGCTTTGATCTCCTGAGGTGAAGCCCTCTTCACCCACACTCCACTGTGTGTACTGACATTTTAATGTACTGGATCAGCCCATCAGGAGCAACACAATACCATAAAAAAAGGAGAATACAATTCAGTTTCATACTATTTGGAGCCTTTCCCAGCATGCATTATAGGTGCGGGACACGGAAACAGTCTGAATCAGTTGTCAGTCGCAGCTAACACAAATAGACAGATATTCACATTCATACCTGTGGGAGAGCTTGTGTATCTAATCCCCCTGATGTGTGACACTGGAAGAAAACACAGAGTAAAGGGATAATGTGCAGACTGCACACAGAAAGGAACGGAGTTAGATACTCAGCCACAATTAAATTCATTGGCTAATCATTTGCTTTACAAAAAAACAGATAAAATACAGTACCTCTGTGGTTAATGTTAGGTTAAATTTAGCCAATTAAAACTACTTGTTCAGGGAAAAGTCGCGATGATGGTTTGAACAAACTAACTTTGACAGTGGGTGGGAAAAGGGAATGTACATCTAACCACCCACCCTCTGCCTGGAAAGGTTTCACAGTAAACAGCATGACTCTTCTTCTGCTTTTGCTCATGAGAGACAACAACAATGATTCACACAACCACAGCAGGTCACTTTTCTGGAGAATGTGAGCGGGGACACCTTCGTGGCTCAGGGGTTAATGGGGAATCCACTTAGAGAGTGTTTTTAGAGTTGCTTTTGATGTCCATCACTCACATGTCTCTGATTCCGTGAGATGCATAAGGGATGCGCGTCTTATGTAGACCCCCCCCTGTTTTTTATGCTTGGAGTTGCATTCAGTGCACAGACAGCTGTTTAAATCACTCAGATATCTTATTGCACACATGTTTTGTTATCTATTTTGACTGATCAAGGCTACCAGTCTGTCCGTGAGCTTGTAAATACTAACTTTACAGGCCGATTCCCTGTACTCACTGTGTGGGCAGGGAAATAAAATCAGTGGATCAATAGGCTACATACAAACACTGTTGATTTCTTCCCATGGAGCTGACATGAAAACTATTTTGGTTCAGCAAAGCTGTCAGTCATCCTGGTCGAGGCAGGTTAGCTGGCCGCTGTCCAGCTCCCCAGGAGCTGCTGACAGAAGTCCACACGCAGGCAGCTGTTTGCAGAAGATGGAGTCGGTGTGGATTTGATGACAGATGTAAGACACTGACCATGAACCACAACATTCCTGGTTTGAATCTAAGTGGAGACTTTCTTTGCAGCTCTTTCTCCCTCATTTCCTGTCATCTCTCTACTGTCACTGCTATTTAATAAAGACATACTATGCCCATTATATAATTTTAAAGAGTATTTATTCCATTCTGGACCAGTTTGGTCTGCTTTGGACTACTTTGGTCCAGAATGAAATATCTTTGATGATCCTCTGACTTCTCTTCCAGTGCCGTTACTTACTTTGGGCAGATTGCTGGGAAATTTATACACATTCATGGCTCCCAGAGGATGAATTGTAATAACATTTCCTTACTATTCAATGTGGTGAAATCTGATCAAATTTTCATTTTGTCTGCTGGTTTGAATTACAACCAAATACCTGCAAAATTATTGACATTCCCATTATGCTACGCTGTAGTTTGTGTTTAGTGCTAATAGACCCACAAAGTGAACACAGTAAACATCATACCTGCTAAACATCAACATGCTAACATGATCTTAGCATGACGCTAATAAAAGGATGCCACTGAATAGCAGTAACAACAATTAATTCATGTCGATGAAAATGGCAGCTTATTACTGGCATTTCCTCACTATTACAGCTTCAATGCTTCTCATTCGAATGATGCTGGTGAGTCTAAACTATTGGCACCTGCGGGGACAAATTCAAATACAATTAAGTTTCAAAGCCAACTAATTACACAAAACCTGTATGGAAGAAGTGAAACAAAATTGGCATGCCCTCTTATTACCAACATAAAAGGTTAGGAAACACAAGGAATTGATGAGCAAAAAGAGGGAGAACGCACACTTATCTCACAGTCGCTCCCTTCCTCTAATTAAGAGCGCTAAAGGGAGCGCTCAAGCCACCAAAGCTACAAATGGGTTCCCAGGTCCCCCTGGGGCACAGAGTGTAGAGCGGCACCGGAATAAAAATAAACACATGACAACTGCAGCATGATAATGCATTCACCAAAGATTCTACAGGGGGCTCCCTGACTGGAGGAGTTCACAGCACTGACATCAAAGGAGGGAAGTGAAGCCTGGGTGCATGTGTGAGAAAGAGAGAGAGAGCGCATGTATGTTCGTGCATGTGTGTGTGTGTGTGTGTGTGTGTGTGTGTGTGTGTGTGTGTGTGTGTGTGTGTTCAGTATATATTGATGTTGAATGTTCCTGCAATGTGCAGGCTTCTTCTTTCTTCCCCCCAAAGCCAGGCTGGATGACAGTGAGTAAATTGAGATACAGTATCTCTGGCAGCAGACTGCCATGCAAACTGTCTGATCTCTACTGCTTCAAATGAAATGTAACCGCCTTCCTGGTGCTGCATTTTGGGACACAGGAGGATCCTAAAAGTGTCGCCTATGTAACTAAGTGGACCAAGCTTCTGGGTAGCTCATTAACTGCTGAGAGGATGGAGGAAAATGAAATAATAGCCAGTAGTTGTGGATAATTTGCTGTCCATTTCTCATTCACAGACACAGGTACACAAATAGAGCACTCTGCCCAGCTGCAGCTTCTAACCGCTGATAGCCTTAAGAATCCCTGGAGGTTTTAGAAGCTTATGCTTCACACCCACATCCTATATGCTTGATGCAAGAACAAATGCGATGTGCTGAGCAGCCATGTCAACATACAGGCAGATAAAATAGCTAATCATCAAAGAAATCCTATGTAAATGCAAATGAGGTGCTCCCTGTATATAAAAAATGTAAAGCTCGCTGATGAACAGTTCTGAACGCCATACGATTTTTGCAGAACTGGGAAAAAACAGGCAAAAAGAGAGGAGAGGAATATCAAAACCATATTTATTTTGTTACCTTACTTACATAAGAATAGACTTCATTTACATCAGGAACTACCTGATCAGATAGTCAATACCAGCTTTTGGCAGTTGACAGTTTTGAATACTCTGTGTTACGGACACGTCTCAGTCAATACCAAGAGAGTATTATGGTTTGATGATACCCTGCCATGAGGAGAGGAGAGGACTTGCTTGCAATTTGCCTAAATTTGCCGTTTGATTTTAATCTAAATTGCCAACTACATTCGATTGCCATCGCTTTCAGTACTCGAAAGTGAGTGCCAGTGAGTGTTGAGTAAGTGAGGAGAGATGATTGAAAATACAAAGAAATTGTATAAAAAAGGAGGAGAACAGCTGAAAGGATGAGAGCATGTTCCCACCCCTGGTGTCTGTTTTTCTGCCCCGGAGTGACAGAAAAGACGAGGCAGAGAGAAAGAGGGGGGGCATGCTGGGATTCATCATCATTGGTACAGGAAAGACACATGAGGAAAAACACATTTTGCATGGAAAAGCCATTTCCTCCATGTGGAGGAGATTAGCAGCCATGCATGCTCCTCCAAATCTTCCACCCTCCATTATTCTCTCTCTCAGCAAGAACTCGTAGTGCCGTGCAACTCTTCCTCACAAGTGTTGCCAAAATGAATAGAGGTAGCCCTCTTGTCCATTGAAGAAAGCAGGGGCCTCCCTCTCACACCCCAACGCTCACATAGATAAAGAAAAGCAGGCGTTGCAGGGGTGAAGACTGACAGCTTGACACATCCTGCTCTCCAAGTGCCAAGGATGCGCCATATTTTTGACAGCGAGCGGGAGAGAGTAAAAGGGCTGCTCCAACAGCCCTGGGACTGCTGGGGCTTCAAATCTGCCATCAAAGCTCGACCCAAAGCTCTGTCACAATGTGTGGTGCTAACATGCCCTGTCTCGGTTTTCAAGAGGCTCCTGTTTCTGCTGATGCCAACTACAGTCCAATCCAGCTCTGTTACTGAGCCATGGCATGTAGTAGTGCTATGTGGTCTATCAGTCAGTTATTGCTCACCAAAGCAATACAGAGACAGAACCTATAAACAGCTCATGGTTGGGTTTCTGCGAGCAGTGCAGAGGATGCAGGACCGTAAAGGATGAGGAACATCTTCACCTATGTGCTATATGGACTGAGGGCACAGCAAGTCTTGTCAAATGGACAAACTAAGAGGCTTTTCTGCCCTCTAGTGACAAGAACAAAGAGGCATTTTCAGCACCAGGGACAGTTTCAACGTTGCTGCTCTTCATCAAGACCTCTCAAATAAACTGACAAATCTGACATCAGTTTGTAAAATCACACAAGAATAATGAGAATAGTGATATCGTGCAGGCCTAATTATTTCTGACACTTGTGATAAACATTAATTATTGCACAATGAATTTGTCGTGCAAATTGACAAGCCTCAATTAAGATTCATTTCTCAAGTGTTGGTAGTTGGGTTAAGGAATTTTTCCCACAACAACATGGGCAATGGAGAAATTACGCATGGGCTTCATCCTGCTTGCAATAATAATAATAGGCATCCAAAGGAATGCGTGAGTATTCCTTTTCCACATGGGATTGAAAGATGAAATAATCAAACGACAGAAAGATTGAAAATGATCACTTACCCTTTTCCAAACTGAGATTTCTGCAAACTTCAAGTTCTGCCATTTAGGACTGGAGTTGTGTCTCTTACGAGGTCCCTCCATGCGTTTTGGACATCATGTTTATCTCCTAGTTGTAGCGATTTGAAAAACACGCCGGACTAGTAGATTTCTCCATGCTGCACGGACGTTCACATGAAACGTGCCATGATGATGAAGTGTCACTTCTTTTTTTTTTTGCCACCACACCCCCACCCCAGAAAAGAAAAACGAGCCCAGGATCAAACTGCTCCTCCGATCCTGCCTCCCTGTGCGATCTGCAGAGTGGATTCACAAACCATCAGACCCCTCACATCCACAGTCCCTGCGCGCACGTCCTCTCCTCTCACCAAGCGCAACACTGAGGCAAAACGATAAGCCGATTTTTCACACGCTCGATGGGGATGGAGAGTGGTGGTTAATAAGCAAGAGCTTAAGACTGGTGAGGAATGAGCGGGTGTGACTGATAGCGCACACACACAGCAACGGCTCAGCCGAGTTTGGCCATTTGGACATTTCATCAGCTTTGCCCGACAGCCTGGCTGAGCTGTTTTGGCGACAGTTTGAATTCCCCACCACGCTGAACTCGTGTCACCCCTGCGTGTGTTGAGTTGTTTTTTGGTCAGCTATCCCTCGGTGTAAATCCTTGGGGGGGAAAAACTTCCCCATTGCGCAGGGATGGTGCTATGACCCACTTTACGCTCTGTGTGTGTCTGCTTTCTGTTAATTTGGGTATCGATGCATCATCGGAGGCACAGCAGGAAACGGGCTTCATGAGGGGTCCGCAGTGCGCATACCGAGGATCCAAGTCCCGAAAGAGAGACAGAGAGAGAGCGCAAGTTCTGTGTGTGTGTGTGTGTGTGTGTGTGTGTGTGTGTGTGTGTGTGTGTGTGTGTGTGTGTGTGTGTCCAGTCCCGAGGGTATCCAAGTTGAATCAATTCCCTAATGAAAGTTTGGTCAGTCTGGGGCCTCCAGATTAGTCATGTTCACTGGTCCACATTAAAGCCATTTAATTTAGGATTGCAAGAGACGATTATTGAGGGACCGAGCACATACACACACACACACACACACACACACACACACACACACACAGTTGTGTTCAAATACTGAGCCAGAGGCAGAGGTTACCAAATCGATTAGTGCTGTCTGGAAGAACAAAAAGAGGTGTCTGAACACCAGTGTCACCCTCAGTTCAATTCTGCACGTGTGTGTGTTTTCCATGTGCATGCTGTGTATTAGCAAGTACTTCCCAGTGACAGCTCATTTTGATTTAAGAGTAAACTTCTCTTCTTCCACACCTGCATCTGATCACAGACAGACAAACGCCCTTCTCTCAGATTTATGTACTGTGACCAAACAAAAAACATCAGCCACTCTGTCCATTCACAAAACAACGGCAAGAAACTGGGAGGAAGGGAAAGAGGTGGAGTGAAGCAAAATCATGCGGAAAATAAAAGGGACTGGAAGAGGAGAAGAGAGGCATATGGCAGTGACAGGGAAGGACAAACTGTCAGGGACTTGAAGGAACGAATGCAGACAGACATTAACAGGATCTGAAGTTTGGTGAGGATGCAACAGCTGGTTGGTTCTGTTTTTCTCCCCCGTGTCCCTCTGAAAAACTTAATGGCAGCTTGAACATGAACACTGAAGGCTACTGCATTCGTATCAGAATATGTTATCTTCTATTAAATGGATTGGAGGGTTTGGAAGAGTGGTGCAAGCTCGCTTTTATCGGACTTTATTTCTGATTTCTGATTTCATGCTCAGTTGGCTATTAACCATTATAAAGCACCACTGAGCCATTATTTAACCAAACTTTGTGGAAGAGGCCATTGTGGCTAGAAGAAAGGGAGAAAATGGGTGAAATGCTTATAAGTGACAAAATCTTTGTTTGCAAGCATGACAGAAAGTGAAACAGGCACTTGTGTGTACTCTGCATCAATCACGTCAATCCATCATCCACAAAGTCATGCCTCATTCCTGCTACAGTTCACAGACAAAAAGAAAACACACTCGTACAGTGTGTAGCCATAGTGTAAGCACACAGTCTGCACGGGCGGTCATGGACGCTGGCTGTGGTAAGTGAAGATGAGGCTTTAAATGGTTTGTCTGCTGTAGGTGTGACAGCCACAGAGGCAGAACAAGATCAGAGATTTGTCATCGATTTGTCTGGCTGATGTGTCGGTCTGCAGCCTCACCTCCTCGAAACTCATAAATCATGATCAAAGTGATGCCATTACTTGTCTGAATGAAAAGGAACAAAGTGCACTATTTGCTCTGGTTTATTGAATCATATATACTATACTGGCATAAACAGCTTTGCATATCACCCACGAAGACAATCGTGTAGCAATACAAGAATTTTCAGCGAGGACCAAATACAGTTTCAGATCAGCCGAATTCAGCTTCATAATATTACATTCAGTTTAAGGTTTATTGGAACTCCAAACTAATTCATTCAATTAATCGGGATTCAGGATCAAGTTTCAGTTTCTAGATTCAATCCTTCAAGTTAAACAATGCAAATTCAAAACGTGATTCAAATTCAGATTTTGCAATGCAAATATTCAAGATTAGAAATTCTAATTCAAATATAATTGATTCAAATTCAGTTTCTGGTGACGCATATTTCTGCCCATTAAATCTTGGCAGTGCTGTTGGCAATTAAACGCCTGAGTACTTGAGGCAACAGTGGAGGTGAGTCTCCCTCTACTGTTCATTCCCATGACATACAGTTACCAGAAAGAACAATCTGTGAATTATATAATTCACGTGCGTGTGTGTGTGTGTGTGTGCAACATTTACCGTGAAAGACACTGTTGTCTGTCAGGAAGTGCCGGCGGTACTGCGGCTCTCCTTTCCTGTTCACCAACCAGGAGCTCATGGTGAGCAGAGAAAGGATGCAGGAGGGAGAACGACTGGATGACCTATGAAGGAGAAAAGACATGAACTGTGATGTCCAAACATTTTGCAGTGATTGAATGAATCTAAAGGGTACTTTTTAATTAAATGTAAATGATTTATGAGCCAACTCACGAATCTCAAGGCAAACAGCGCAAGAGTTTGAAAGAAGAAAACGGGTTAATGGGATGAACGATACATCATGTTAAAAGGGAAGGAAAACAAACTGGGAGCTTTCTGGACGGGGAGACAGAGTTACGATGAGGATGAACAGGAAAAGGTTTTGAGATTTTGCAGGGATTTTGTGGATTCTCGCAGCTTTTGAAAGGTGGATGTTAAATGTGTTATTAATGGAAAAGCTATGCCTGACAATCTTTGCAGAATGAACCTTTAATTACTGGAGCTGAACCAAATGTGGTGTCAAAATGAAGGCAATTAGAAGTTAATTTAATATTTTAGCACCAATTAACCATTACAATTACAGAATTTTTTTAAATCATCTGTATGTAGGAAGACACATTGACAGAGTTACACAAAGAAAGGTCTGGGTGGAATGACAAAAAAAAAACCCTCTACTGCTGTTAAACCTCACTTGTAGCTAAATTATACTAATGCAGAAATTCACCTGCATTTATCTTTGAATCATTGCTTCCTTTCTGTCTCTACATCTCCAACGTAAAAACCCTCTCTGATCCTCTTTACTACACTGTCATCCTGCAAGGTCCCATCCCTCAAGCCAGCTCTCTCCACCTTTTAGTCCCCTTTGAATTTCTTCATCTCCCTCCATGTGTTCTCATTCATCTTCTTTCCGTTACTCCCCACCATTATTCTCGGATTCCTCAATTTTCCACCACTTCCTCCTGATCACTTCTCATTCCTGCCTCTCCTACGGCCAGCTTCACTTCTTAGGGTTTCCCCACCTGTTGCTCATCTGTCTTTCTGTGATTTACTGCTACACACACACACACACACACACACACACACACACAGGAGATGTGTAGATCTGGAAAGGCTCGGAGCCTCTCGGACAGTTATAGACGCCTGGTGCCGGCTGACCTGAGGAGAGGTGACTGTCTGGTTGAGCACATAGAGCTCATGGGTCAAGAATCTATGAGGTGAAAGTACTTTCCGGTGACCCTGCCACCGCCGCACTTTAAAACACAGAAGCCTGTAACGCCTGTAGCTGTCCATATGGGGAACGACCCACAGTGCAGAGTTCAGCCAACCATCTCCGCTCTCTTACTATAGTTCTAAATTAGACAGGCAATGTTTAATATCTGTTCCTTTGAATAATGTAAGAATAACTTTTTTAATCATCAGTAATATTTTATTATTATTGATTAAATATTAAGCTGTACTCTGGAAACTCAAAGTTAGTGCTGGTGCAGGAAGTTTAGAAATAAAATGAAGAAAAGAGGAAGAAGCACCCTGAAAAAACTAAAATGAATTTAAAAAAAACAAATCATAGACCTTGAGAGAAATATAATGCTGAAAGTGCTTAAAGGAAAAACAGCAACAAAGAAAAGTAGAAAAGACCTTTAAGACTTGAATCAGTGCTCTCTGATGCTTTGGTAGAGAGCCAGACGCAGCTTTTTGACTTCATAATTTCTGCTTAACAATAAAATATTTGCTGTATGGAAGGTTTGAAAACATTTGTGCAGTGTTCATGTTACACACTCAACAAGTCATCTTTTCTTCAAAGTCATTAAACTTCACCTTGTGCCTCTTTGCTGCTCTGAACCGACTGTTGAGCACAGCCCCTTGTGGCTTACTGCTTAATTATAGAATAATGTTTCTAAATTACTGTTTGTTTTCATAACAGAGTCCAAATTAGAGATGGGAGCCGAGCAGAGGTAGATGACTACAGGCGATGTTTGAGCAGCTTTAATGGCATGTCAGGTCGTGATACAGCTAGATTATATGAGTCCCTAAACACTGAAGTCACATGACGAGAGGAGGTTACCGCAATGTGCAAGTGAGTGAGCTTCACTGGCTTTACAAGTGAGTGTTACACAGTTACACAGAAAACATAGATCATACAGTGTCTCTAATGCTGGTGCATCTGAATTCGTCATTTTGTCCATATTACAATTCCGTATGTCATTAGTTATGATTAGCCTAATACCAAACTAAAGGAATAATTCAACATTTTGGAAAATGCACTTATTCGCTTTTTTGCTAAAAGTTATATAAGATTGTTCACTCAAAAGTTCAACAATTAACATGATAATTCTCCTTTAAGTGAAATGTAAAAATGATACATTGTGGATTTAAGGAAGGATCATGTGAGGGACTATTTTCTAGCTGGAAGCAGTGACTATCTCGAGTCTTAGTTGCCAGACAACCAGTAGAGGCAGTTTTTTTGTATGGATTAAACAAACAAAACATAATGTGTTTAGCTTTAGAGGTGCTTTTAGGTGGATTTTGTTAGCCTAGGACAGAGTCACGCTAGCTGTTTCCCCTTGTTTCTAGTCTTTATACTAAGCTAAGCTGACCTGGCCAAGGCTGCTGGCTGTAGCTTCATATTCACCATACAGACAGCCAAAAACTGTTCCTTTAAAAATAACAACAGGTTGATAACAACAAATATATAAACTGAACCGGCACGAACCAAGAGTGTGTCAGTGCATGTCATGTGAGTTAGTAAAACGAGTCTGCTTCCTCGCCTTCTGACTGTAACACTAGTAGGCTTCTCATCTATAGGAGGGCCAAACCCCAGGGGAATACACTCTGTTCTTTCCTGTCTATCAGGCTACTGGGAGAGAAAGTAGCCTAAAAATAAATGTTTCACTGCCAGACTGCCTGATGATACAATATATCCCAGGCCCTAACAGGAAGTAGGTCGAGGATGCCCCCGAGTTAAAGGTTTTGTTGTAGTAGATATTTAAATCAAACGGGAGTAATACAATCTGAAGCATGTGGATGCAGCATTTCAGTCTGTCGTGCATTCCTGACAGGATAGCAGCGCAGGTCCGTTCTATACAAGGTGTGGAAGTCCATGAAGTACTTTGAGAGCAGGTCTTTGGCACTGCTGTAAAAATAAGATGATAATAAAAATGGCAGTAACAAAAGAGACACAGCTGTCTTGTAAACATTGGTAGATGTGCACAACTATTCATGTTAACACCTAAAGCATCATGCCAAAACTCAAATTCAAATAATTGTATTTATTAAATAGATTGCGGGAACATCCCTACGAAATCAAGTAAAATCAAGTCGAACACTTTTATATCTGACTTCAATTCTAATTTAAGCTCCTGGTCTAATTTATCTATTATTATCTGCTAATCTGCTTAACTGTTTGGCTTTTATGCCCCATCAGATTACACTGTAGTGATCATTGAGGTGATCACTGTAGTCATATGATCTCACCAACTAACTTAGTCAACGTAATGTTATCACAGCAGATGGAAATTGTTGCCAAAACTATAAACAATGGCAATAATCTCTTTTAAGGAGCTGGTTAGTTTGCATGGCACGTGTGACATGGCATGAAACATCCCTCATACGAACACAATGGCCCTCTCATGACACACAGACCCAAAGAGAGCAGCATCTGTCACCCCATATTGACATATGCCAAAGAGCACTCTATAAAGACATGATTAATGAGATACACAATGGTTGGTCTATTTCATGTGACCAGCTGCCATAAATGGTGAGAGATTATCGAACATGTTTGCAATTTAAAAAGAAAACGTGTGACTGGCTTATGGCTTTCTGTGAAGCACAAGCACATTCTTACATGTTGCTCCCTGTAGATTTTATCTCCCGTAACTACAAGTCAGTTGGGATGGATGAGTATCCAGACGGCCTGTAAATCACCTTGCTGTCCTACACTGAGTGGCCTGTAATTGCTTGTTAAGCAGTTATCAGATGAGAGTGTAAACAGTCTTGGTATGCTGATGGCTAGACAGATGGTTTCACGGTTCAACCTGAGCGCTCCTTAACTCATTGATGTAGAAAAGTAGCCTGAAAAGGCAACACAAGGGTAAAAGGCATTTTAATTCACGCCCATTAATTCATGGGAGAATGCTGTCTTTTTGAAATACATTGTTACAAACTTGGAAATGCTTTGCTTTAGCGATTAGGAGTGCTCAGACTCACAGTGGGGGCATGTGAAATATTTCTAGTGTGTGAGGCATCACTAAAGTTTGCATTCCTGCTAACAATTAATGAAACGTAATCATTTGTTTATGGCCCACTTTATTTTCTAGACTTAAAAGGTCACATTATCAGGTTCCAGATAATCTACATAGAATATCCTGTTCAAAACTCTTGAGCTGCATCTGACTGATTTGACTCATTATTTTCTTTATTGAATCATTTTCAAATTATTTTCTTGATCAATCAACTTAGCGGTTGCCCAATGAAATGTCTGAATATAGTGAATTATTTCACTATTTGACATCTACAGTGACATCTTCAAATAGCTAAACCTTCACTTTATAATTATTACAACCAAATAAATCCTCACATTTAAGAAGCTGGAGCAAGAGAAGTTTTTACAGTTTTGCTTGGAAAATTCTTAAAACCATACAACAACCGTTCTTTTGAAATTATTCTGATGATCAACTAATCAACTAATCATGTCAGCCCATCAAAACAGCCGTGACATGTTTTCGCCTGGCTGAGAGGAAAGAAGGAGGAAGTTGTAACGTCTAAGTTGCCCTGCCAATGATGTTTCGGCCAGCCTTTGACCTGATAAGGAGACAGAGTGAGCCTGGAGTCAGTGAGGTTTACTGAGGGGTCAGAGGTGTGTTACAGAGGGGCAGAGAGGCTATCTGAGCTTGTCAACAGACACTGCAATAACAGCACAGAGTCATAAAAACAAAAACTGTGCAAACTGAGGAATTTCGTCTGCCAAAGTGCTGCGTTCCCTCGCTGATGGACTGTCTAAAATTCAAGCTGTGATAAATATCATGAGAGCAAATGAAGCACCAAAGAGAAGTGAAAATGATCAAGTGTCAAAATATTCACTCTATAGCAAAGTACATCCTTTTATTATTCATTTAATCCACAGATGCTATTGATTTTGACCATTTGTGAGAAATCACCCATTTCAGGAGAAGATTCTGTCTCCAGGGCCAGAATATCAAGTACACCCCGTGTTGTGGAAACTGTAAGAGCTCGATCTTATTTTAACTTTCATGCGTGCTGCTGTGTGCACATATGTGTGGTAGAACGTGTGTGTGTGTGTGTATGTGTGTGTGTGTGTGTGTGTGTGTGTGTGTGTGTGTGTGTGTGTGTGTGTGGTGGGGTCGTCTTGCTCTACCGGGGAATTGAGGGATGGTAAGGTCACAAGTCAAACCCTCAGATCTATTTCAAGCAGAGACAACTCACCCCCCCCCCCCATCTCTCCCTCCTGTTCCTATCCTTTACTTTTACTCTCAGGTTTTGGACTCAAACCGTCTGCTCCACGTCCTCACTGAGAAGACAGAACTCATCTTTTCCTGCTGCTGGAGCGAGTTCTGAGTTCATGATAACACATCAGTTTAAATAAAGAGGCTCCAGTACATGGACAGTTTTCCCATTTCAGTATTTGGAGGAGGACATGAGCGAGTGCATAATCGGCCTCTGACTGAGTACATTTACTCAGTTACTGTACTTGTACTGCACAAATTACAGGCACTTGTACTTTACTTGAGTTCTTCCATTTTATAAAACTTTATACGACTGCTCCATTACAGTTCAGAGGGAAATCCTGTAGTTTTATTCCTCTAAATGTGTCTGACAGCTTTAGTTACTTTCCAGATTACAGATTTTAGACCCTTCCTGTCCAGTGAAAACCATGTATATCAAAAGGTAGTGATTTTGGATTTTTAATTTTCTGATAAAGTTTAAGATTAAGAGCTCCTTTATAAGTGGAGGAAACTCTTCTACTACTTAAGCCAAATAAACTATTTAAACCCCCTCTTGGACTGACTGTAAAATGCAGCATGACTATGCTGAAAACAGGCTTTTTAGGGACAGGGGGTTCTCACAGGATGTATGATGATCCTATAGGCCATGATGCATCACTGTAGATTGAACTACCTAATGGTGTTTAGTTACGATTAATACAACTTTAAAATGCAACACATACATTAACTGCACCTGTAACATTAATCTGTAAACATCTTAATAGTGAAGCACTAACAGGGAGCATTGCAGTGTATAATAAGTAATTTTACTTTTTATTCTTTCAATACATTTCGCTGATAATTTAGATAATTTAACTTAAGTAAGGTTTTAAATCTAGGACTTGGGTTGTAGTTTTTTTCCCCCACAGTGTGTGGTATCGACACTTTCACTTATTCCGCCGCTGAAAATAATCTACTGGAAGTCAGAAAGTCACTCTCTGCCTTTATCTTTCACCTACACAGTAAACCTTACACACGTAGGCCTACATATACACACAACCACAGTTAAGTTCATTCAATCCCTGAGTGTTCAACCTCCTGCCTTCATTTCCACCAAGAAACTTCAATTATTCATGAGGGATCACAGCACCCACAAAGAGTCATGTTTCCACTCCTACAACCCTACACCAGCAAGCTGATACACTGGTCACAATACTTCATGTCACATAATAACAAGGGAGTCACTTTACGGCTGAAGCATTCCTTCACACACACACACACACACACACACACACACACACAACGTCTACAGTACATGTGGGTGTGTGATGGAATAGCTACCCAGTGTTACAGTTGCTTGCCAGTCTGTGTTTATTGTGACAGCAGGTGAAAGCAAATGTCTGCCTCATTTGGAAGCATTTTCAATTAACAAGGCCAAACTGTACATGAAAAGTGGCTGAATTAGGACCTGAGGCCTGTATGCATGTATCAATTTACATATAAGCTTCACCAACTCTGTCTGACAAAGGCTCTCCTTGTGTGAGATGTTGACAGCACTCTGCAAGGTTTACGAGGCAGGAGCAAAGACGAGAGTTACCTTTGTGCTCTTGGGGTGCATTTCGCTGAGTGTCACACTAGCTCTCTGTCTCTTTAAATCTCTTTGTCTTTCACACCCAGCCAACCGCACACAACCACTCAAATCAAATCAAAAAATCCCCAAGGACTCTTGCTCTTGGACGGGGGAGTGCCCCTTCTTTCTCTCTAGGATGGCTACCGGCTGAGGGTAATAAAGGCCTTTGTTATGCTGCCCTGCTGCAAATCTCTGTTGTTGAAGCACAGTGGGAAGGAGCACCAAAATGTGAAATGCATGCAGCGGAAAGTGCTTCACCAATCCCACAGATGACTTATTGACTCTAGCAGCAAATAAGAAAAAAAAAAAGTACATGACAAAATTATATGTGATCACATCAGATCAGGCAAATTGTGGTTGTCAAAATGATCCAAGACTTAAAAAAAAAATGTTTGACTGCCTGTGGCTGCAGTGGTACAATAAAGATAAGGACGGAAATGTCTTGAATTTCTGTTTTACTCAGCCAGTGTCCTGGCGCACAGGTTTAACAGGTGCACATCTGCTTGGATACTGTATACAGTCTCCCACCAACAATACATTTAAAGTGACAGCTAACTGGGTGAAGCTTGCCAGAGTTAGAAAAGTTCAGTGAAACAGGTTTTTAAGTTAGTAAAATGCAGATTGTAAAATATAATGTCATGCTGTGTTTCTTAAAAAATGTGAGTCCTTCATGAATCACATGAGGTGTCACAGGCTTACTTACTTGTGTCACTTCAGATTCAGGTTTTGAAGTCAGCTTCCTCACAAGATCTTGCCACTTTCACCAGAACAGCAGTCCTTCAGGCTCCGAGCATCCATGGCACAGCACGCAAATGTAGTATAAGTCAGCGATAGTTCCGGCAGAGTGGGTTCAGGGAGAGAGAACGACCTAAGAACTTGACTAGTGTGGGCAAGTACCCACCACTACATCAAGCAGGGTGCCTTTTCGAATGACTACTACCAGTGTGGGACCAGTGGATTTGAGAGAAACCTGGAATGGATCTCGGAGTGGAGTGGTTTGCGACAAGAGAGCCAAACAGTTGGTTTCCTCTTTCACTCTGTCCAGCCATTCAAATTTAGGAACAAAAAAAGAGAAAACACACTAATCAAATTCTTGCGAATCAAAATGTAACAACACTAAATATACTGATATCCTTATTTGTCTTTTTACCAGTGTGACAATACCTTATTTTACTTCATTTTAATTAGATGAAATGCTAATATTACTATATTTGACTTTGCAATTATTCTAATTCTAGTAGCCAAAAGTGATCCTAAATCCTCCCCTAAAGTTTGAACAAACTTCTGATTGCTGATTGCTACTTTAAAATGAGTTTGGACAAAATAATGTTCACTATAATCTATGACCAAGTGACCAAGCAGTACATTGATGCCCATATGAAACTTCAATCACATCAGTTAGGAGCAGCGATCCTCTAATCTGTCCAGCATCAGAGAGCGTACTCTGCCTTCCCCCACGTTGCCTGTCTCAGCCGTGGTTTCCCTCCCACTCCTTCCCTCAGTGACAGTTCAAAGTCCTGGCAGCAACAGCCATCAGCCTGAAATGCACCTTACAATTTAAACCAGCCCACCAATCACCAGCCTCTTCAGCCGTAACAGTCGCTAGTAACATTTGCACAACAAAAGAGAGACTAGCTGATTCATCAATCCCCCCTCCTCCCTCCCTCTCACTTCACTCCCTTTCCCTTCCACTGTGACTCCTCCTCTCCCGCCTTTGTGCTCAGACCCAAAATCCCCAACTACCCCTGTGACCCCCCCCCACCCTCCCCTTTGCACTAATCTCCTTGAGCCCATTGGATCGCCCGCCTCGATGCTACCTCTCACTGCACCGAGACCCCCTCACCCTGCACCCCACAGGACACACATCACGGTCTGGCCTCATTTGCAGGCCCTTCTCCTCCTCCTCTGCCTTGCAGTGGATGAAGCATGGATAACAATGACAACACATGGGAGCACAAGGTGTAATTTCGGCAATGGTACTGCAAACAATAATGACAATCACAGGAGCATAATCCTGGACACACAGGAAATTTGGTTTGGGGCTTATTCTTCGGCAGGGGTTGATGTGCACCCACTGGAACAAAATCAACAGATAAAAATGATTAATTCCCCCGTTGTGTGTTTTTCATTAATTTCTACAAAGATACCATATAATCAAATGACATCAAGGGCAATTAACAGAGCTGGACTCTTTCCCCGCTCCATTTCTTGTGCTTAAATACTCAAATGTCTTGGTCATGTTACGGTTAAAAGGGCCCTCTTTATAGGTGCTTAAAGACCCACACACACACACACACACACCCCCACAACATGTTTACGCTCCCATGGGGTTCGAGGATGGCTAATGTAGAGGTTAGCCTTTGCGCCGCTTTGTATTTCACATTTGGTGTTTCTATAGCAACAGTGATCTCAGAGAGGGGGCAAGTGGACCCCCCTCTCCATTTGGAAAATCATTAACATACCCCGCCCCCGTCTTCTGTTTAGTGGGGTGTCCTGTGTGCACACACACACACACACACACACACAGACCTACAGAGGAGGCAGCTAAACTGTGGTTTAATGGTGATTTTAGAAATGAAAGCCGGGGGATTAGTATCAGGGTTTGGGAGGTTTTAACTACCTTTATGATCAATTCAAACTTTGAAAGACTGATATGCAGTAAAAGTAAACTACAAATAAAGAGGAATGTAAAGTAACTATACCTGTCTTACATGAGTGACGGATGGCACCTGTTTTAGCCTGGATTAAGACTTCTAAACTCCTTTTATAGGTGTCAGTGAATCCGTTGGCAATAACAGGTGAACAGTATAAACAAAACAGATCGCGTGCTGTCACGTTTTGATTATTTCAGAGCTGAAAAGCATTTCAGTCGCTAAGTGCATCAAGTCTTCTTAAAGATCCTCCTCATCAGTCTGAATAAAGCGCTGTCCCTGACAGCCACGGAGGCCCTCTCCCATAGGCTGTCCTGCTTCCACAGTCCCTTCCCCTTCCTCTCAGCTCTGACCTCTGCCCTGTGCAGCCGTTTGTGGAGACGCCAGTAGAGGCGAGAGTCCGGCAGGACTCCGAAAACGGGTGCAGTACGAGCCAGACCGAGCCTGAGGACCTCTTCGTTCATACAGTAGCTCCGTATTGACCCCTGCTGGAGAGATGTGGGAAGAAAATAAGGTGACTGCATGAAATTCAAACTCCAGTTAGTTTGACATTAAGAGTAATATTATGACAGATAAAATATTATTTTTCGGGACACGGATATTTTCCCTCCATTGGTCTCAGGTATTAGATGCCTCACCCTGCTCTGAGACACCAAGCAGTGCAGGGAGTCGTCCTCTCGGCTGATTAGTTTTAACCAGACTGTTTGGGCAGGAGACAGGTTCTCCTGCAGCCATACCCTGCCCTCTGGAGTCAGCTCCACCCCTGCAAGATGCACCAGCATCGGGGATGCACACACACCTAAAAGAGACAAAAAAAGGGACATTTATCATATGTTTTACAGCAACGCAAAGGTTACTATTAGTGACCTGTGAGGTTTCACCTTCACTTGTACATACATAGTCTATTTTTGATCATAGTGCTGATATGATACCTGAGTTTTCAGTTCCTTTCCTTGTCACCTTACTTTGAGAAATATAAACATGGTTTTCTACGATCTTTTTTAGGTTGTTATAAAAAGAGATCAACTTTTCAAATGTTGTCCCAGCACAATCGGCTGCACAAGAACTTTGCCCTCAAAAAATCGTCTAAACGTGGCAAAGATTTAGCTTCAAATCAGAGAATATGTACTAAACACTAAACAAGACAACAAATTTGACCAAATATTTGATGCGAGCTTGATACTCGTTTCTACGGACACAGTTCACTTTGTACCAAAAGACTGAGACTTTATATGAAAAATTGCAAACTTGGACCACAGCTATGAAATAAATAGTAAATTATCTGTGTGTAACAGCCACGTGCACAAATGATGGACCTAACCAGCTTTACAATGTGAGAGGTCAAGCAGGACAAAGGTAATATTTGAAATAGCCAATCTGTCAATCTGTCCATGTGAGTCCTTCACAGTGAAGGTGCTGATGGAGCGCTCTCTCTCTCTCTCTGTCTCTCTCTCTCTCTCTCTCTCACTATATTTATATATTTATATATATATAAAACTCAAGTTGCTTGTATCATTGTATCGTTCAGTGAATACCATGATTTAATAACACAGCTAACAAGCTTACCTGCCACTTTCACTCATGAAAAGATGATCAAATGCGACAGAGGCTGACTTTACAAAATAAAAAATGTCACAATGACATTCTTGGTGTAACAAGATAAAAAGAGACAAGACAAGCAGTAGGTGGGATTTGAGAGTCTGACACAGATTTGATGTGCTGATAGGACTTTTTTCATTTTTCAGAAAGTAGTTTATATGTGTAGAAAGCAACAAGCTGTTTTTCATCATTCGTCCTAATTTGTGTGTGTGTGTGTGTGTGTGTGTGTGTGCGTGTGTGTGTGCGTGTGTGTGTGTTACCTTTGTGTTTTGAAAGTAATGGAGAAAGGACTGGCAGATGAATCGGGACATGTTCCACTTCGAGTCCTCTCTCTGTGACTGCATGAACTTTCCCTCGAAGGCTGACGTTCCTCTCAATAAAACGAGCCGGGATCTCAGACACTGCTCGAAATTTGGTGAGCTGAACAGGTGGAATGAGACGAGACAGTTGAATGGAAACATTCAATGTGGGTAAAATAGCTGAAAGCTGCATAACATTCACGTCGTATAAGTCCAATATAATCGTACACAATAGGGCTACTACTAACAATTATTTTCATTATTGATTAATCTGACGATCATTTTCTTGATTAGTTGTTTGGTCCATAAAATGTCAGAAAATAGTGAAAAATGTCAATCACTGTTTCCCAAAGCCCAAGATGATGTCCTCAAATGTCTGGTTTTGTCCACGACCCAAATAAATTCAGTTTGCAGTCATAGAGGACTTAAGACAACAGGAAATATTCACATTTGAGAAGCGGACACTAGAAAATTTGGACTTTGTGGCTCAAAACCATAAAATAGTGGCCAATTCATTTAACAGTTAACACCTAATCTATAAATCGACTAATCGTTGCAGCTCCGGTACACAATGAGATTTGGATCGAAGATGATGGAGATGATGATGAAGATGGAGCATTATGGTGTTAATCAAACTTTTTGTCTACAAGAATCTACACTCAACATTCCCATTTTACTGGGGAGTATTAGTGTCACCACTCAGCCTGAGACAAAGTAGAGAAGCTATCATTTTACTCATGGACTGAGCAACGACAAATGCACATTAAAACCAAAATGTGCATCTGTGTGTTCGCCTTTCTCTCTTACCAGTTTGATACTCCGCGCTATTACGATAACACCAGCAACTGCCAGCCCGGTGCTTATGTTCTGTGTGAGAGACAAGAGAGCAGCGAAGGCTTTAGAGTTGACAGGATGACAGAGACACCATCAAACCAGATGAACATGTGCAGGACAATGACAGTGAGAAAGGCTTTGACAGATATAGAGAATAATGACACGAGGGGCATCAAATAACCCCACTGGGGACAACTGGTGATGCCTGAGAAGATATCTGGTCAGTGAGGGGATTTTTATATGTGACACCATCTGTTACAGAGGAATAGTTTGGAGGGAATTGGTCCTGAAAGTCCAGATTTCAGATTTTTCTTTTTTTTTTTTTAAATGTAACCAGATCTCCTCCTCTTATACCAATAAAAAGGCTGCCACCAGCTGAAAGACTAAATGATGTCACATGATGTTAGATGCAGGTGGCTCACGCACACTGGGGCTTTGGCCAGGGTTACCACAGTGCACGTTCATGCCCCATGCATCTGCAGTCAGCTGCAGGTCACACGAAGGAGACTCCTACCCGCACGAGTGTTAGATTATCATCTGCGAACTGGGATATTAAAGTCACGATGTTCGGAGATGACTGGTTTCCTTCCTGCCTTTGCGGTCTCTCCCTCCTTCCCTCTGCAGTTTCTGTTTCTCTGTAAGTCTCCGGCATGTTGTTGACATTTTGTCGACGCATCTGACGCTCCGCCTACGTGGGAGGGACGTACGCTGATGCTGCCTGCGTAAAGTCTCCGCCCTGTGGTTTGCTTTGGGAATGACAGGATGGCGTTGAAGTGCGCTTAAATGCATAAAGTTCAACATGTTTCTTCCAAAAAAAAAAATGCAAATCCATGCACTTTGCAATATGAATTTAAAGGTCTTGAATTGCCAAGAGTTATTTTGATCACATTAATGTAGCGCAGGTCAGAAATTGTTCATGCACATTGCAGCTCAGCTTCATAGGATGAATCTATTAGGCTAATAAAAATAACTGAGATCACATTTGTCTGCACAACTTGACCTAGATAATTTCATATTTGCAGCATAAGTCAATGCACAAAGCCAAAGGGCTCTGACAGGAAATAAAATTAGCTTCCCATTTATATTCATATTTATAATAATTAATATTAAGTGCAAAAAAGAGGATATATCTTCCCCCTACGAATCTAAATTTTCAGTTTTTTTCCAACAGTCACATGCAGCAGATGTTGCACAGTGGAGCGTGTTTAGCAGCAGACACCGCCGAGGACTGAGCACTGACTGTATGACAGATGCACCGGAGCTCTCATCTTGTAAACTGTGAAGTCATGGAGCTACTTGAAGACGGATGACGCCCCCATTACCACAAATTGGCCAATAGGAGTTGAGAGGCAGAGTTGTCCTCCTGGCCGCCATTAAAGAATTCAATCCATGAACTGAAATAATGGAAATCTGCAGGACCCATGGATCAGGCAGAGGAAAGTAGCCGATGAGTCGTCTCGTTAATTTGGCATTTCATCCGTGTTAAGAGTAGTTTTACTATGACGGAGCGCTGCGGTGGTTTTAGTGAGAAGGAGGGCGGCGTAGCTAATTGTTTTATTTAGCTAGCAAGCTAGCGCTGGAGCTCTGGTATGTTAGCTTTTGTGCTAGCAGGCTAGGAGAGATCAGGGGGAGGGGAGAGTTCCTCTGCTTTGAAATTGTTTCAGATCAGCTAGCTTGTATTAGCATTAGCACACCAGGGACTAAGCTTTCGGGGTGAAGTTTTTTTTTAGTTTTCGAGCTCGTATTTTTTATTGCGCATACAACTTTTCTAGTGTTTGATTGAACGTTAGTGTGTCCAGGTCACGTTAACGTTGACTGTTTGCTGTTTCGGTAATGTAGCAGCAAGCTTGCGGCTAACCAGATCAGACAATACATTTCAAATACGATTGATGAATCGAAGAGCTAGAAGCGTACAGTTGACGCTATCTGGCTGCCTGTCTAACGTTAGCTTAGCTCCCAGGCTAGTGGTGGCTAGCGCCGGTTAGAAGTTGTCTGTTTGACTAGCGTTAGCTAGCTGCACTTAGCAAGTTGGTCAGCGCTTTAACGGGATAATTACAACTGAACATCGCCTCGCCAGCAAGTTAAGAAGACCAGCTATTGCCCCCGATGGTGATTGAGACAATGGACCTTAACGTTACAACCACGCAGTGAAAGGATGAGTTCGTGCTTTGTACCAAACGGGGCCAGTTTGGAGGATTGCCACTCCAACCTCTTCTGCCTGGTAAGACTCTGCGCTAGCTAGCCTTAGCCATGTACTGAGAGGCCAGAAAGCCATTTTGGCTAATCAGGCAACAAGCTTTGTAACGTCAGTTGCAGACTGGCGTGAAGGCATCGGGCCTGCAACTTGCAAATCGTGATCTTGCTAACTTTCATAACAGAGACACCACATACTGCAGGGTAACCATATTGGAGAGTTTCTCATGAATATGGCATGATCGCGTGTTTACATTGCATTGGTTACAGAAATATCCAACTAACAATAGCGTTACTTACATGATGGTAACAGGTTAGGCCAACAGGGGAATGATTGGAAACCTGTTAAAACATCACATTTTTCTTAAATACAAGTGACACTGCAACATTAAACAGCATTCCTATTGAGAGATAAGTCCCACAGTTGCTGCTGTAGATTAGACCACCTGCTCTGATTTTAGACTGACTTGCAGTGGTGCGTCACTAGTTGTTAATAACTGCTGAGTAAATTGCTGCATGACAGTTACGTTTTCAGGCATGATTGAAGTGTCACATGTTCAAAGTATTGTGAAACTATCCAATATGTCATCAGGTCTCAGTTTTCAACTTTTTTTCCCCCCATTGGATGTGTTTTTCTGTATGACAGGACAGGCAGTCTTCAGCTTCATATTACTGTGTGTGCAGAGGAAGAAACGCACACATTCACTGAGTTATGCAGTCAATAACAGATAATTGGCCCAATGCTGTGTGTTCGTTCTCACATTGTTTCTTCTTTCTCTTTAGGCTGATTTGACTGGAATAAAATGGCGGCGTTTTGTGTGGCAAGGACCCACCTCTTCGCCCATCCTTTTCCCTGTGACCGAGGAGGACCCTATCTTGTGTAGTTTCAGCCGATGCCTGGCGGCAGATGTGCTGAGTGTGTGGAGAAGGCACCACACCCCGGGTCGCAGAGAGCTCTGGCTGTTCTGGTGGGGGGACGACCCCAGTTTTGCAGAGCTTATCCATAATGAGCTCTCAAGTAAGTGCATGCAACATACCCATGTTTTCTAGCAGGCTTGAACTTCAAACAAAGATGGATTCTGTAAATCTAACAATATCAGAATTGGTCACTAAAAAAAAAAAAAGAAGTTTAATTCCTCAGTGTAAATAACACCAATATTTGTACATTGATCCTAAATTTATCTCTTTATTCTCATACAACTTAAGCTGCTGGTTCAGTGTTTTGGAATTGGCACACAAGTATTCGAGATGATTAAAAAACAAAAACACCAGAGTGTAACAGTTGATGTTAACAAAGAGTGTTGCAGGCAGAATTGGTCCATTTGTGGAAACTCAGTTCATGTTTAAACATGTTTAGTGTTTTAGGATGCCAACCAATTTAAACCGTGGGTAAAGAGTTCTAATGCAGTTTTAATGATACAAAGTCAGGTGATGATAAGTTATGATAGCTGAGCTGATTTGTGGCGAACAGGTCTTAAAGTCTCTAAAGCCTTGTGGAATCCATTTGCTCCCGGCCACCGAGGTACAGACTTGTATGGTAGCATAACCGTAAGCTGTGGTGCATCACAGTCGCCTACCATAGGCTTCATTTTTTTTGATAATGGGTTCCTTTTAGCTTTGTTGGCATTCATCTCTGTGAAAAGATTCCCCTTGGGGGCTGCCACACTCACCAGAGATTGTCTCCTGTCCCAAGAAGGGTCAAGTGTTACTCTACAGCAACTGTAGATTGGTCAATATCGAGACTGGGAGAGCAGCAACAATCTCAGCTAAACTGCTATGGGGCTTAAGTGTTTCAGAATAATAACCAATAAGACGGATGTTTGAATCACATTTTTCTTATGTTCAATGGTTCAAACTGTCTCCCCCTGTGTGAATACACAGTTAACATCAGGAAGAGTCGAGGAGTGTATGTGTGTTTGTTAAAAGTATTTGGTTTAATGTATCTGCCTTATTCCAGGTGAGGAGGATGGTGAGTGGGAGAGTGGTCTGTCCTACGAGTGTCGAACGCTCCTGTTCAAGGCCATCCACAACCTGTTGGAGCGCTGTCTCATGAACCGCGGCTTTGTCCGCATTGGCAAGTGGTTTGTTAAGCCGTACCAGAAAGAGGAGAAGACCATTAATAAAAGGTATGTTCAGCTTCCTAATAGATGGTCAAATTAAAGCAGACGCTCAACTAATGATCGGGTCTCAAGTTGTTGCCGGGGTACGTTCTGTTTGGTATTGGTCGGACATATTGTTCTGATGACATATCCAGCTATGTATTGCTCTGGTTTTCCCTTTTCCCTCTTCTCACTGACTGATCTTGTCAGTGTTATTCTGCTGCTAACGAGTCTCAACACTTCCTGCAGAGGTTTCAAAATAAAATCTTTCCAGTAAAAAAAAACCGAAGAGATGATGGTACCAAGACAGCCTGAACGGTTTTAAAATGAGAATGCTGACTTGCCGATGCTATTTTTAAAGTTAAAAAAAGCCAGAAAGTCTGCTTAGTAGTCAGGAAAGAGCTAAATTAGTCACAGCAACGCTATCAACCGATGAAGCGACAGAGAAAGTCCTTTCCACCTACATCATTAAGGTCCAGCTTAGACGTAACTCAAGGCAGTTTCTTTGCAGCACAATAGAGGCCTTAAACCACAATGTTGTGAATTGTACTCGTGCTGAAGGTCTGAACATTAGTCAGTGCTTGTTATTGAAGTGCTGGGTGAGATTTGCAGCACGTGAGGCTTGGCTCTTGCTGTTGTCTTTATAAAGCTGCATTTACTGTGAAAGAAAATATTTCTTGTTGTTGCAACATTTTGTGACCATTCAAGAAATGTTAAAGATAGATGACTATGAGTGTATATTCGTGCTGCATCAGTGGGCGCATTGTAATGAAAGTTGTGCTTTAAACTTCCCATAACAATTCCTAGCCTCTGATGGCCTTTAATCATTGAAATTCCCATTTAGGATTCAACCGGCGAAATGCTGCCTGCAGACGTATTGTTTCAACTATGTTATTATAAGCTGATGGCCATTTCTGGGAATGGGACATCATCTACTTCAGGAGAAAAATAGCTTGTACAAATACACACAAGGCTTTCCTTGAGCAGCGTACACGTGACACCAGACTGTTGACTGTGTACCTGCTCCTCCATTTTTACTCCTATAAGGTTTCATACATGGTGAATACTCTGAGGTCACGTTTAACTCGTATTAATGATGCATTTACAGCTAGATCCATGTGGCTTTGAGTCATTAAGATCCCGCAGTTCTCAGAGAAATGTTTGATTCCTGGAGTTAAATCAGATGTAATGCTGTGATAGAGTATGGCAGGATTGTTACAATTTTCTAATTACATCATCAGCGTGACACACTTTTAATCTGGTTTAAAAGTCATCAGTGTAGACTTTTCTGAGGCATAGAGCAACACTTCAAGGGTAATGTTAAATTTCCACACTTTGCTCAACTGCTAGATAAAACTGGTCTGGTTGTTGTTGAAGCTTGAGGTGAACCAGCAGCGGCACATAAATAACTGTCAGGTTCAGAGTGGGACTCTGTGCAGCTGTGTTTCCTTACCTCTCATACATAAGGGTGGTGACATAGATTTAGCGTCCCCCTTGCTCTCGAACGAGGGTGCTGGTGGATCCTGGAGTTCCCTAACAAGCTAATTTGAGCCTCCGCTTTTTGGCTGCGTTGATCCAAGCTGACTTGTGCTTGATGCACAAGCCCCTTTTGGCTCGGTTCCCTCTGGCAGCTTTGCCAAGGGCTTCAGAGAGTTTTAGCAGCTATATAAAAGAGTTGTTGCAGAGAACAGGAGGGGATTTCTCACTCACTGGCGTAGTGTTTAGCTTCTGTTTTTGCATAAAGATGTCTGCAAGTGTGTTGAAACAGCAGCACAGCACCTCTAACAGAAGAGTCTGGCAGTCTCGCTGTCGCCTGCCCTCTCTGGCTGGTAAACAGGGCAGTCTTTGGAAAATGCTGAGTGTGCACTGTGGTTTTACGGCAATCAAGTCAACAAGTACTATTTTGGTGCATTTAGCCGTCTGGCCTTCCAGGAGTAGCTAGAAAATAAATATGAATATTGTTTTAACATTCTAGGACTATAATAATCTCCCGTGTGTATTTTTGACTCGCTGCTAGGAAAAGATTTGATAAAGGTTCAAACTGTGCTGGAGCAGAGTGTGTGTTATGTGCACCATTTGGGCTGTCGCGGTGAAGAAATTTCCCCTGGGGTAATTCAGGGTGGCACAATATCACTGTATTAGCACCATATAAATATATATCTTTAATTGTTTTGTGCAGATTACTTTATTCCTACTGTATCCTTAGTGGTTATATAAAGAAGCTTTGTTGTTGGGTTATTATTCGGTGTTATCCGAGGGTTATGGGTTGTGCCTATTTTCAGGATAATAACAGTGGCGCTGCGTATTCTGAGCAGGTGATAACGACAGCCTCAGTAAAACAACTTCTTGAATAACAGAGATGAGGCAGTTTCAAATAGGCCTCCACCAGCATTGTCTTGATGTACTAAGTAGGAGCTCCGTGCAAGGGGCACACGTGAAGTGGGAAACATTATGGTTGTGGCAGTTCCTCAACATCCCCTGCAGTTGGATTGTCTATAGGGCGGTATTGCCTTATGGTTATTGCGACAGCCCTGTGCACCTAATTTTAGGTATTAGCAGGCCTTCATGTCTCTGACCAGTGTCAACAGAAGCAACAGTTGTCACCTGAAAGCATGATATGGATTGAACTGCCCAGCCAAATATGCAAGGAATTATACTTCTCACCCTTTTCAGTCCTATCTTCCCCTCTTCAGTCATTCCTTAACAATGAGTGATAGAGAGTACACTGATAACCTCAATAGCATGCAGGGGTTTACATAAGCTTTGGTTGCTGCCTGCAAAGTGAAGCTTGAGTCAGGTGTGTGTGTTTTTTTTTTTTGTTTTTTTTCTAAATGATGTGGATATGCTTCTGGACGTAACTATGTGTATGTCTGTTCTTATCTCACCTCGCAGTGAGCACCTGTCTTGTGCATTCACCTTCTTCGTACACGGTGACAGCAATGTGTGCACGAGTGTGGAGATCGCTCAACATCAACCTCTTCAGCGACTGAGCGAGGAGCATCTCAGCCTCGCCCAACAGAGCTCCAGCCCCTTGCAAGGTAGGAACACAGCAGCTGTGCACAATTTAAAAAAATCTTTTACATGGCTTGTTTTTTTTTCAAATACAATTTCCACCGGAGTTATCCTACATAAGTATTGTGACCCCCCCTCTGCCCCCCAGTCATCCTGAGCCCATACGGCTTGAATGGGACCCTCACCGGCCAGGCTTTTAAGATGTCAGACCACCCCACTCAGAAGCTCATAGAAGAGTGGAGGCAGTTTTATCCCATCAGCCCCAATCCCAAGGAGGTCCAGGAAGAGAAGATGGAGGATACTGACTGGGAGGACGACTCCCTGGCAGCTGTGGAGGTCCTTGTTGGTAAGACATCATAATGTATAAAGTAAGGTGTCGATGGTTGCTGTGCTAAACTTTGTATGTTTGAAGCATGTTAAAGGATAATTTTAGTGGAAAAATTTGAGAGACGATTTTGGTAATTTAAGAGGACTTGTTAACGCCTTATACTTAAATAAAAGGAGTGAATGAATTAGTGTCTCTGCACTTAGTGTCCAGCTGTAAGTTTTTGAAATAAATAATTGTGCGTGCTTGGTTGCAGCGGGAGTAAGGATGGTTTACCCTTCCTGCCTGGTGCTTCTCCCCCTGTCGGACCTCCCCACTGTGGTCCCTCAGGGCTCAGCCAACACCTCAGGAAGCCTGTGTGGTGCTCAGCAGGGCCAGGCTGCTCACAGAGATCCTGCCATGTCCTCCGTCACTCTGACTCCTCCAACATCACCAGAGGAGGCTCAGACCGGTAAGACTTGGAGCTGCACATTGACAAGAATTCAGCACATGTATCAGCCTTTATTTCTGAGAAATTCTTAATATTGCTCTTTTTTTGCCTTACTTTCCCGTATAGATTATCAGCCTGCCCAGAGGTGGCTCAAGTTGGCATCTGCGTCTGATGGCTACAGCTCTAACAACACTCTTCATGGGGGTAAAATCCCTCGCAGGCTGGCCAGCCAGATGGTGGAGTCTGTGTGGCAGGAGTATAACATAAACCGCACAGGGCACAAGTATGTTTAGCGTCATCTCTTCCTCAAAATGAGTATTTCCAGTAATAGAAGTGCCTCCATGCTGAGTGATAAATGTCAACCTGCACCTATTTAATAGGAGGAAGTTTACTACCTTGACCAACGGAACGTGTGAGGAGGAGTCAGACAAAACTGGGCTTTGGGATTTTGTGGAGCCTGCTCACAGGCCACATTGCAACTGCTCAAGGTATGTTGAATGGAATGCATTCACAAGTGAGACTAGATTTATGTTTGTAATTAAAAGAAAGTATCTTGCAAGCAGTATTTGTTTTTTTCACACAGACATAAGAATCAGAAACAGCGATCGAGCAGCACCTCAGGACACCCGCCTTCATCAGGCCAGCCTGCCCAGCCGCCTCCCAAGCACAAGCTGGGCGAGAAGCTGGAAAAGGGGGAGAAGCAGCAGAAGAGGCCGCAGACGCCTTTTCACCACCGCAACTCTGTCAGCGAGGAGCAGTCCCTGGAGCCACAGACCCAGAGGCTTTGTTTAAGATCGCAGGAGGAGGGCTCGTATCCCAGCCTGCACCATGTGGACACTGTGCCCTCCAAAGCCCCTACGCTGCACACCCACGGACCCCCCGCAGACCTCGTCGGATCCCCGCCTCCCCCACCTCTCAGCCCACATCCCTGCGATCACGTAGAAGGTGACATGACTCCAGGTGGCATGAAGAACTCGTCCACGCCTATTCACCAACCGTTCTACCCGCCGTCAGTGGAGCCCTGTCTGCTGCCACAGAAGGGCTCGTCTGAGGAGCCTCCACTGGAGAACATGCCTATGCCCCTGCCCTTCCCCCCGGGCTACAACGAAACCATGGAGTCCATCGTTTTTGTGGGCTCAGCCATCAATCCCAATGAAGACTCCACCCACAACCCGTGGAAGTATTTCAACCTGCCCAGGAAGAAGGCCTCTAACTTCCTGACACCCCAGCTACCTGTGGATAAAATCCGGGATGATCCTGGGGCAGGTGGAGGAACAGAAAGCGTAGTATCTGTGACTGAGTAAGTTTTTAGTTACGCATCATCAGCCACATTAAAACATACGTACCTGTTAATTTTAATCGCTTGCCTGCGTCTGTCTGAGCATCCCTGTGCAATTTCTTTCTCCTCAGGTTGATGTCAGGCTCCGGGCAGCCTATGAAGGTGTCCCAGGAGCTCATCAAGACTTACGCCCAGCGGAGAAACAGCCATCTTGCCTCCGCCACAGGAGATGGAGATCACAGTGAGGAGCCGGACCCATACGCCTTCGTAGAGGGAGACGAGGAGTTCAGCTTCACAGAGAAGAAGGACAAGCCTGGAGCTGAGAGAGATGGCACCAAGAAAAACAAGGTGGGCTCCAGAGGAGGGTTGAATGCCAAGTTGGGATCTTGTGCCCTAGTAAAGTACCAAAAAGAGAGAGATATTCCAGAAAAGTACCAATTTTCAAATCACATAACAACCTTCAGCTATATTTCTGACGAGCCATGGGGCTCCAAGCACATAAGCACGGCTAAGTTTTGTTTTTACAATTTATATCCAATCAGACACCCTGGCAGACAAAAGCTCATCACATTTGTTGCAGTAATAAAGCCGCAAATGAGCTTTTATTTGTTTTTGGCAAATCATGGCAATCGAAGGTGCCCTGTAGAGTGTTCTTGTAAACAAATAAATGTCTGTACATTCAGTGTAGGTGCACGGTTGGAACAAAACAGTTGCCCACACAAACAGTTGGACAAGTAGAACTTGAGCTTTTCACTTTGCAAGTAAAAATGGCAGCAGTTTCCATGATATATCTCCTTTGTGTAGAATTATGTAATGGTCTTCCTACGACATTACAATAACTCCTGCGAATGCTTTCTTTTCTTTGACCCAGGCGGAGGAAGGAGCTGGAACTTCAGCAGAAGGTGAGAAAGTATTCTCTTTTAATTGGATTAATTCAAATAAATGTGTTAATACTTTGTAAAATATTTGGAGTTTGTCGCATTCAATGTCTCCTCTCCCATTTGTTTTGCTGTGCAGATGGCCAGGGTCCATCAGGCAGTAAACCTTCAGCCTCGACCAGCCTCATCCATGAGAACGACTTGGCTGTGTCCTACAGTGATCTGGACAAAATCTTCAATTCCGACGAGGATGAGCTCGCGGTGAGTACATCAGTATGGAGAATTAAGTTTTATTTCTCACGCTTGATTTGTCTGACGCATTCAGGGACTGCTGCCGATCCGAGCCGTCGAGCCGGTTAAATCATTGAAATCGTAGATGTGTTGTTAGTATAGTTTTGTTTTTCCTTGTCCACACAGCCTGGATCCAAAAGAACTGGAGTTGGTGCAGAGGACAAGTTTGGCTGTAAAGATTCTAAAGCAGCCACGTCGGACCCCCTGTCTTGTATAAGTAAGGAGCCAAAGCACCAGTTAATCATTTTGCATTGTAACTTTAATACACATGCTGTTTCAAGAGAAGTAATAACATGTTGTTTCTGTAGGCTCAGCAGACCTGCACCAGATGTTCCCCACCCCACCCTCCCTGGAGCAGCAGGGTTACTCTCCCATGAACACCGGGAGCAAGGATAGCCTGGAAGCAGGGGCGGGCCTCACCCTGTTGGATGGAAGCCAGCTCAACAACCACTTCAAGATGGAGGTGGAGGAGGGATTCTGCAGTCCGAAGCCATCTGAAATAAAGGTACGACATGTCATACACCTGCAAAGTATGGAGCAAGCGCAAAATTTAGCTACATCAGCGTTTTTCAGCATTTTTTAAAAAAATTTTTATTTGCCTTTAGGACTTCTCCTTTGTGTACAAGCCGGAGACGTGTCAGCCGCTCATCGGCTGTTCTATGTACGCCCCCCTGAAGACGCTACCCAGCCAGTGTCTGTTGCCGATCAAACTGCCAGAAGACTGTGTGTACACGCCCAGCTGGACCCTGGGCAAAATGGAACTGATACCCCCAGTGGCGAATGTCAATCTCCTCACCAAAGACAGGTCGGTGCATTTAGTGTTAACAGTGTGTCAGTGCTTTTATTAGCAGAGCTTGTTCGTCACAGATTGTCGGTTTATTTCAGAGCAGAGAGGAGGGGGGGACCATTTGGGGTTGAGACCACTAACTTAATTTGTGTCAGGCACCAGTATAGAGATGTGACCTAACACTTTAATCGTGTTCATTATTTGAGAGCAACACATTTACTTACTGTACATCTTCCTGTAACAGTGAATGTTTGTAACCTCATCTGATGATGGTAAAATAAAGAAAATTGATAAACATTAAACTCCAGTTATAGTATAAAATATAGTCTGGAAATGGCATTTATGACTTGGGAACCAGAACATGATATAAATTCTAATCACTGATTATTTCTCTGTAACAGTAACGTCCCCAGTGTGGAGCCAGACTACAGCCAGACCTATACCCCTCAGACCCACACACCCTTCATGTCCAGTAGTGCCCCTCCCAGCAACAGCGGCACAGGCATCCTGCCCTCCCCGGCCACGCCGCGCTTCTCAGTGCCCACGCCTCGGACACCACGCACTCCACGCACTCCCCGGGGCCCATCGAGCGTCCAGGGCTCGCTCAAGTACGACAACTCTGACCTTTACTCCCCCGCCTCCACTCCCTCCACCTGCCGACCGCTCAGCTCTGTCGAGCCGGCCACCGTACCCTCCATCCCCGAGGCTCACAGTCTCTATGTCACCCTCATACTCTCCGAGTCGGTCATGGACCTCTTCAAGGACTGCAACTTTGACAGTTGCTGCGTGTGCGTCTGCAACATGAACATCAGAGGAGCAGATGTAGGCGTGTACCTCAAGGACAACGGCGAGGCCCAGTACCCCTGCACTTGTGGCTTCAGCGCAGTCACCAATAGACGCTTTGGCCAAACAGCCGGGCTCTTTCTGGAGGACGAGCTGGAAGTGGTGGGACGGGGCTCAGACTCTAGCCGGGACACAGAGCGGTGTTTCGAAGAGCTGCGAGCAACCACAGCACACAAAGCTGGTAGCCTGACGGAGAAACCTCCAGATGAGCTAATCCTGCTGCTGCAAGACCAGTGCACCAACCCTTTTGCCCCGATGGCAGGTGTGGAGTACCCCAAACAAAGCTCAGCCCCTAGTTCATTTCTGAGGGTGGAAGAGAGAGACTGTTACAATGACTGCTACATGGCACTGGAGCATGGCAGACAATTCATGGACAATATGTCAGGAGGCAAAGTAGATGAAACACTAGTGAAAACCACCTGTCTTCATCAGTGGCCAAAATGCAAAAGTATGTATTTTTATATCACTTTCTTCTTTAAACTTCCTAACCTAGAATGCGACAAAATGTAAGACTTTGATCTAAGATCTAAGACTTTCTCATTGTTTCTTCCTCTTGTAGCTGCAGACATGAGCAAGCTATTCTCTCAGGACGTCCTGCGGGTGTTGTTGTCCCTCCAGCCTGTGCTGCAGGACACCATTCAGAAGAAGAGGAGTGTGCGCTCCTGGGGTGTTCAGGGACCGCTCACCTGGCAGCAGTTCCACAAGATGGCTGGGAGGGGATCATATGGTACGCGCAGAGCGTTTTTACTTAATCTGTCTCATCTCCAACAAATGTAGAAATTTGTTTTTGAGTGCTGTGTTTGGTCACATTGTTGTTGCAGAAGACTAACGTGAGCCCATGTCGTCTTTTCACAACAGGCACGGATGAATCTCCTGAGCCTCTGCCCATCCCCACCTTTTTGGTCGGTTATGAGTATGATTTTGTGGTGCTGTCTCCGTTTGGGTTGCCCTACTGGGAGAAGCTCCTTCTGGATCCTTTTGGTTCTCAGAGAGATGTGGGATATGTTGTCATCTGCCCAGAAAATGAAGCCCTGCTCAGCAGAGCTAAGAGCTTCTTCAAAGATCTGAGTGCTATGTATGAGGTACGCACCTGGCGGGTTCAAACTCATCCTTCTTGTACCGACATGCCAACAAAAGCAGTTTTCGTTCTCCTGAAATGATTCACAGTTTCATTTTCATATTCCCTCTGTCCTGACAGGCATGCCAGCTTGGGCAACACAGGCCCATCTGTAAGAGTCACCCAGAGGGCATGTTGAAGGTCGGCACCACAGACGGCAAGAGCATGACGGAGCAGCCCCTAAGTGACTGGTTCCTTAAGATGGCTGCCAGAGAGGGAAACAATGAAGCCTTTAATAAGCTCAAACTCTTTGCTCAAGTGTGCAGATATGATCTAGGTAACATCTTTACTTCAAAACCCAAAGTTTGCTAGTTGACACGCTTTGTAGAAATCATAACTGATCATGTTCTTTTTTACCTTCTCACAGCTCCATACCTGTCAGAGCAGTCTTTGGATAGTTCTCTATTGTCCCAGCGCAGTCCCACTGTGGCCTCCTCCTCCCAAACCTCCAGCTCTTCCAGCACCTCCTCAGGACCCCAGAGCACCAACACTACCAGCTCCAGCACCAGCTCTGCCCAGCCTGCCCAGGTCAACAGCACCCCTCCCTCGTCCTCCTCAGGCCCCCAGACTATCGGGGGAATGGCCTCGGCCAAGCCAAGCTCCTACTCGCCGTTTGGGACGGCAGGCTTGCAGAGCAACTCGTCTCAGAATGGACCCCAGTCAAACTCGCAGGGTGCAGGGGGACTGGGAGAAAACGGACCCTCTGCCAACCAGCCGCAAGGGCCCACTGAGGCACCAGAGAGGTAGGTTACCACTATAAGAGTCAATTAGTCATCCAGACGGTGGCATTACTTTTGTTTGTTTTAACCACTACAGGAAAGCATGTTTAGTTGTTTAAATACTTATAAACTGACTGAGAGAACTTCATGAGAGAAGCAGTTTATATAGGATATGCTCCAATTGCTCTTATGACTTTTAATCTCAGTAAATTAACCCGTAACCATTTTGTAATGGTATGATATGGATTTATGACATGATTTAAACTCATCTGTGTGCACTTGTTATTATATTTTGTGTTCATTTGGCTTCACTTGATGCACTGACAGTTTGGCCCCAATAATAATAGCCCTTTTTTTTTAAAAAAAAAAAAAAAAAAAAACTGAATTGATACAGTTATCTTTTATTCTGAACGTTCATGTTTTGGGACAGTGTCGTTTAAATTGTCTTGTCTTTATTAAGACATTTTTTAGGTTCACTCATTTGCAAAAATGACATGATGAATATTTTCAGCTGGCAAGAAGGAAAGTAAGGCTTCTCGGAAGTTGGAGAACAGCAGCTTTTATGCATTCTGCACACTAAGTACTTCCTGTACGGAGTACTGCATGTACACGTGTGCTGGGTATTCAAGCACAAGTGACTTTGGAAGAAAATGTGACATTGAATCCTGTCACTTTGCCATTTAGCTACTCTGACATGCAACGATATTTTATCATTTCCAGACAAACATTTTAGTTTGGATAGGCTCCTCCTCCTCTTCTGTATGTTGTTTAGAAAATGTCTCCCCTGTGGGGCTGTTTCTTAAGGGCGCAAATATAATGGTAGGATTCTGATTGCGCAGTGGTCTCTGACTGGTCTCTGTTGCACTGACACACAAATCATTATCTGCCTTTTTATCACCAGCACAATGGAGAGAGACAAAGTGGGGAAGCCAACAGACGGAGAGTCCCACGCTGTGTCATACCCGCCTGCCATCGTGGTGTACATAGTCGACCCTTTCAGCTACGAAGACGCAGACAGAGAGGTCCACTCCAGCACCTACACACTGGGCCTGCTGCGCTGCTACATGGAGATGCTCCAGTTCCTGCCTGCTCGCATTAGAAACGCTGTCTCAGTACAGGTACAGGCCACCGCTACAGCCTCAGTGTTATGATGGCTTTCTTTCACAATGGAGCGTGTTTAAGGTTGAGAAGTGTATCACGGTATTAACTCTCTGGACAAGATTAGTTCACACAGTTCTGCTGTTGAGCTTTGATTGTTGTTGTCTTTGCCCGTCTACTTACAAAAGAGCAGGTTACCGGCAGGCACAAAGGGAGGTGAGAAGGAGCAGGGGACTCATTAGCAGCCACTAATAGAGGTGGTAACTGCCACACCTGTGACATAGTGACACAAGATTACATCAACATGCCAAAGGGAGTTTTGAAACACCCGAGGTGTCAATGTGCTAATGGTTTCAGTAGTCTTTAGAGTAGTAATGGGAGAATTGAGCAGCTTTAATATCCCTCTACTTATAGATATGGCATTTCTGTATATTGTCTTATTTTGTAGTATTTATTAGAATATAATGCAGATTAAACATTTTATTTCACCAAAGCTAGCACAAGTTTCATACACTAATAGTTATTAACAACATGGATGCAAACTGCATTCAGTTTATTTTAACCTAAGCAACGCTCCAGTGGAAACGGTGTCTTATCTGGAGAACATGGTAATTGTGTACCATGTCCTTTTTTTCTGATAGTTAATAAGCCAGTATGCAGGCACACACGTGCAGTGCTGCTGCGATATGACAACGTGCTATTGATGTCTCCTCTGCAAATTGCAATTTACTCATTAATGGAGAAATGCGCTTTAGAAAATGCGTGTACCAGACGAAGCTGAATATTGTCAATGAACCCAGGCAAATACAACATTGCTGGAACCTGAAATTAGCATTTTATTTTGACTCCAAAAGAGAAATCGTTCCATTATCCTTCTAGCTGTAAGTGCCATTTAGCTGCTTTGTAAGTAAGCAAGAATGACTAGACATTACCATGTATTTAAGGGAAACTCCATTTGATCATAATTCTTTCAAAAGCAAACCAGCCACTATGACTGAAAACACAGCAAACACAAGCACTACACTCAAAAGTTGCTTACTCTAGAGCACATAAGCACAGCGAATGTGTGATCACAACTCTCTCTAAAGCACTGCTGCCATTTTTTCTTGTTAGATTGTTCCCTGCCAGTATCTGCTGCAGCCGGTGCACAGTGGGGAGCGTCACCTCTACGGCCAGCACCTCAAGTCGCTGGCCTTCTCTGTGTTCACTCAGTGTCGTCGGCCTCTGCCCAACTCCACCAACTTCAAGGCTCTGACGGGCTTTGGCCCTGGCCTTGCCATCGACATGGCGCTCAAGAACCCAGAGGTAACTGCATGTCTGAAACTGATGTGACTGTTCGTACAGGCACTCAGCCAACACAGAGGCTGACATTGTGGTGTTCTCCCCTCTGTGCAGAGGCCCGAGTGTCTGCGTCTGTATACGCCACCCTTCATTTTGGCTCCAGTGAAAGACAAGCAGACTGAGCTCGGGGAGACGTTTGGTGAGGCCTCCCAGAAATACAACGTCCTGTTTGTCGGCTACTGTCTGTCTCACGACCAGCGCTGGCTGCTGGCCTCCTGCACCGACCAACACGGAGAACTGCTGGAGACCTGCATCATAAGTATTGATGTACCCAACAGGTACGCGCAGTCATGCATAGAGACAAAAACATACGTCAGTCCCACCAGATCGATAGTTTAGTCACTGATCAAATTGTTTCTACATTCAAAGGACATGTTGTGTCTGTTACAGGGCTCGCAGGAAAAAGGGCTCAGCCAGACGAGTGGGTTTGCAGAAGCTGTGGGAGTGGTGTCTTGGTCTGGTGCAGGTGACATCGCTGCCATGGAGGGTGGTCATTGGGCGGCTTGGCAGAATGGGCCACGGCGAGCTCAGAGGTACACCCACCTGCGGTGTTTGCAGTACATGCAGTCACGTAGCTTATCTACAGTCATGAACACACACTAACGTGCTCTCATCTCTTCCCTTGTTCCAGACTGGAGTATCCTGCTGAGCAGGAGGAACTTGCAGTCTCTCAGTAAACGTCTGAAGGAGACATGTAGGATGTGTGGCATCTCCGCTGCTGACACTCCCAGCATCCTTAGCGCCTGTCTAGTTGCCATGGAGCCCCAGGGTTCATTTGTCATCATGCCAGGTAAAAGGAAATGGGAATATGGCTATTTAGACTTTGCACAGAGAGCCCAGTTACGTTTATAAACTCAACTTGAATCCAAATCTGAGTCTCTCCTCTGTCTTGTCTCTGCAGACTCTGTGTCAACAGGTTCCGTGTTTGGTCGCAGCACCACACTCAACATGCAGACATCACAGCTGAGCACACCTCAGGACACGTCCTGCACACACATCCTGGTGTTCCCCACCTCGGCCATGGTGCAGGTCAACACTAACACTTCAGAGCCCATTGACATCAACTTCAATCCTATAAATCCTGGTATGTTCTACAGCTGATGAGGCCTCAAACGAAATGTATCACTCCAATATCTTCTCGCTCAACATCAAGAGATGAAGTCAAACGCTGAGCTCTCTGCATGTTTTTCCTCTGCAGATGGATCTGATGGAATGGGCATCTTTGACCTGTTTGACAACGACATGGTGGATCCAGACCTCATCAACATCCTGCCCAACTCCCCCACAACCTCCCCCGTCCACTCTCCTGGCTCCCACTATCACCAGGGGGGAGACGGAAGCAAGGTCTGTCACCTTCTTATAACTGTGTATTATCTATCTTGTTTTTACCCTCAGATTGGAAAAGAAGTCAATATAATATCCAAATGCTGTTTTGTACGTTGTCAAATTAAATCATAGTTTGCTTGTAAATGAGGGAGAGAGAGAGATTGGAAATGACCTAATGTATTTTAATAAAGACGCACACTATTCGTGCCTTGAGCTCATTATATTATAATCTTACAGTGACTCACACAGTTGTTTGTTCTCAAGGTTACAGTATCTCACTAACAAAACCGGAATTGGTATCAGAATTCAAGTCAGTTCATTCAAACTTTGAAAGAGAGTTGTGAAGAACTCATGGAGCAGAAAACGAGTCTTGCTGTGTTCATTAATTTCATCGACGTTGCCTTGCAGGGCCAGAGTGCAGATCGTATGGAGTCCCATGAAGAGGCTCTGAACATCCTGCAGCAGCCGATGGCTCTGGGCTACTTTGTCTCCACAGCCAAGGCTGGACCACTGCCCGACTGGTTCTGGTCAGCCTGCCCTCAAGCCCAGAACCAGTGCCCACTCTTCCTCAAGGTACATTAGCACCACGTTAGTCACTCTCAAGCAGGGCTACAACTCACACTTATTTTCATCATAAGTCACCCCCCCACCCCCCCAAAGTATGCAAAAAACTGAAAGGTTCCTTCAGCCTGCTCTTGTCTGTGTTTCCACTGTGGTAGTTTTTACACGCAACTTGATGACAAACACCTCGACTCCTCAGTGACGTGGAGCACAGTGAACAAACCGTATATACTTTATAAATAGTGGCTGGAAGAAAACACTGGGAGAACTCGAGCTGTCAGAAATGTCCAGGGCTGAAGGCCCCACCCCCAAAGCTTTTGGCTTTTTGAGAGGCAAAATAATGTTGGAACTTAATTTAAATCCTGGACCCTTTGGTTTGGAACTGCAGCTACAGATTCATTGGCTGTTATTTTTCAACTTTTTTTTAGTTTATAAAATGTAAAGAAATACAGAATGCCATCACATTTTTTTAACATAATTCACATAAACCCACATAATTACTTAAACACTGCCTCAGGTTTGGCTTTAATTTGCATCTCCACCTTTGTTTTCCCAGGCCTCTCTGCACCTGCACGTGTCTTCTGTCCAATCAGATGAGCTTCTGCACAGTAAGCACTCCCACCCTCTGGACTCTAACCACACCTCTGACGTGCTCAGGTAAGCTACACAGACCGGAAGAGCCGCTTTCATAACTGCATGTTAATAGCACTTGCATGTGTTAACATTGCTGCATCTGCATCCTTCCACACGACAGATTTGTGCTGGAGCAATACAACGCCCTCTCCTGGCTGACATGCGACCCTGCGACCCAGGACCGCCGCTCGTGTCTGCCCGTTCACTTTGTGGTGCTCACCCAGATGTACAACTTCATCATGAACATGCTCTGAACTCTAACGGGATCAAACTGCGGAGATGTGATTGGATGGATCGCTCAGTCGAACCGTGGATTTCCTGCTACGAAGGATCCCCGACGCTCACGGGACTTCACACTCCATCAGGTCAAATGTGGAGGAAGCATCCCTCCTCCTCTTCCTCCTCCTCCCTGGTGTATCTCACACAACACTGACTGACTGGAAGTTTCCAATCAACCAATCAATCAATCAGATGCCAAGAATCCATTTTAGCATTTTGGAAGATCAAGGGACGTTTCATAAAGGAGAATAAATTGTCTTTTTAATGACTGTAGATTGCAATCTATGAAATTTTATCTTAATGAAATGCCTGCATATATTATTTATTGTAAGTTTTTAAATGTGGAATTTTTAATGCTTAATATCTTTTATAAATTACAAATCCTAGAGGGTGTGTACATCTCACTGTAAAGGAATTGGTTTAAAAAGTGTAATTTTCTCAATTACAACACAGAAAACCTGTTCAAGTGAATTTGCTGTAGATTGCTTTTAGAATATTATTTTTTCAAAGGGTACAGACCTTTTTATTGCCATGCTGTAAAAATGAAGTAAAAGCTGGCCTGGGCATTTGTGTCCCACCCAATGAGTGGATGAGACTTACCTCTCTTACCGCTTTGGCTCCAGAGTCTCTCGCACAGTAACTCAATGAGCTCTGAAGAGGAATTAAAAGGTACATTGTCAGATTATATATTTTATATAACAGATTTAGGTAATTGTGTGTGTATATGTGTACATATAATTGTGTGCCGCTACTGATGGTGCAGCTTCTGTTTTAGGAATAAAGTGCGTCTACCTTATTCTGTCTGCTTGTTGACTCGATTTGACAGATAAATATTTCTCCAGCAATTTTCAAAAAATAAAAAGGTCAAAAACAACTCAGGACAGTGTCCCAATTCCATACTAATGGCACACAGAATATACTACATCCATCTTTATGGCGGCTAAGATCTTACTTGATTGTAGTGTACCAAAAAAAAATCAAACTTTATAGGTTTATACTAAAAAGACATTATGCAGTACACTGATGTTAAACTGCAATTTATCTTCACAGATAAAAAGAAAAATGTCTTAATAAAGATGAAATCTTTTTTATCTTCCCAAATATGTTTTTGGAGCCATCGCATCAATCAACATTATTTTACAGCTGTCAGTGGCTCCATGTCTTTAGAACACTGCATTGTGGCACAATAGGGCATGTCGGCACTATGTTTTAATTATGCATATCAATTGTTCTGAGTATATTTAAATTCACAATACATACACTTAACTCAAACCTGCACAGAAATAGTAGTATAGAAATGACCCGGCTTTGTAACACCGGCTTTCTGTTAAACATGTAATTTCTGAGGCAAAGTTACTAAAGCGATTCCCCAGAATCCCTGATTACTAAAAATTGCTCCTCATTGAACCTCACAGATGCTCTGGCAGCACTGGTACAGAACATGTTATTTGCTGAACTATACAGATGTACAAAAAAGGCACAATGCATAGAATTTTCCATTTGGCATAATGATGAAGCCATAAAGATAAAAAAAATTGTGTCTTGGACTCCCATCCAAGAAAAAATCTTAAAAGGTACTTACAGGGAATAATGGCAACAAAGGGGCTGAACTGGTGCATCAAACACTGGATGTTCATGTCTTGGCATCCACTTCTGAAAGAGAAAGAGAGCAACATTACTTTCCCCTCCACAGCTTCCACATCAGCTGGACAAGAGTCATTTGTAATTTGGTGAATTAGGCTTTCCTAATTCACTAAATCCTACAAAAACAAGATACTGGAGCAACATTTTAATGGCTGTGCATTTACACAAAACCAGTCTAGAGTAACTTCCATTGCTGAGGGAGCTGCTGTAAGTTGTCTTGGCACCCGAGTGAATTGAGGGTCACAAAGGGCAATGGTTCGTGGCCGGGTGGGGTGATCACGGTTCCTCGACAGAGCAGCAGCTTTAACCCTGCCCATAGTAACAGGATTTGGATGGTTAGTGAGAATGGAATTAGCTAATCAAGGAGAACATGTCATCGTAAAGCCTCATCCAATCACCGTCTTATGTTCTGCTTAATGGGATCCAATTGAAGGGTAGCCTAATTTGTCTGGGGCCAGCGTCAGGACAGCGAGCCAGGTCGCAGAATTCCAAGAATCTGTTTCAATAATTAGACGCATTTCATCGGCAAACCCAAACTCTGAGGCTATATTGGGAGTTGATGTTTTTGGCAAAACAGATTTACTTAAATTGATTATGGTCTGTGCCACCTGTGCCCCTGCACTGAGCTCCAAGACATTCAAACTATCTATCTATCCGTCTGTCTGCCCGTCTGTCTGTCTGTCTGTCTGTCTGTCTGTCTGTCTGTCTGTCTCTCAAATCAATTAATCCTGACTAACTTCCTATTAGGTCATATTATATTTTATCAATCTGTCCTTTATTCCTACTGATTTTAATGATTATTTACATACGTCTTTAGGAGGACATTTTGCTCTATTTGCTCTGTTTGTATACTTTAATAAGCAGTGTAAAATTTTAAGTCATCACTTCAATGATGCATCACTTCCTGTCAGTATAAAACAGGAAAATATTTCTTTCTTTCTTAGCCTATAATGAACAGTTAGTGTGTGTTATAGAAGTGAGACCCTGCAATGGTGTTGTCATTACATAGTGAGACTTACTAAACATAATTAAGGAAGTATATGATAAATATCTCTGAAAGAAAACTAGTTAAGTAATATTATTTAATGGAATACTTCTTGCATTAAAATGCATTAAATAAACAGCTACTAAAGTACTTTTTAAATAAGCGTTGTGTTCGGTCTCTTGAATGTTGCCATATGTTGGAAATGTTGATTCTGTAACTTCAGAGCTACTTAAACTGACCTGTTGTGTCCAAAAACATTAATCTGTGTAAAACGTGTCCGTTTAATTAGGAACTCATACAGCAAAGTCAACGTTCAACACTGCTCACTTCTAATAAAACTATAATACAAATAAGAACATATTAAAATGCACAAAGTAAATTAAATACAAAAGATAAGCTATATTATATATTATATTATAAAGGTTTGCAGTTTAGGGGTAAAATATATTGGAATACCCAAAATACCATAAAGAATTACTTTTAAATAAAATAAAAATAAAAATAAAATGTTAACTAGAGCGGGGGTGAAGGGTTTGATTATGAAAAACAGCCACCACACACACATACATTATAGTGTTACAGGGGGGGGGGTCTGTTTATTTATTTGTCCTGCATCTCAATTTGAAACCCCTCCTGCTGCCACATAAGATGTCTTTCTCTAAACTGAATCAGAAGGGTTTAGGGGGCTGATGGGATTAGTTTAAGCCATTAGGAGTAGTTAATGGTCTTTCCTGGTGTTGGTAAGTAACACTGACTAATCGACCAGGGGTAGAAGACAGCTGACACTGGCTCACAGCAACAGGTGGTCCCCGCCGCTCCGGAGTCACTGTTCAGGGTCTGCACAGGGACAACAAACGGGACTCTTCCTCCTCTTGGCCGAGTGCGTCTGTACAGTTAACGTGGCTGATATTTAAACGTGGGAATATTTGTCTTCACTTTGTTGTGCTGATAAACAAGCTGGAGGAGCTGCGTGTTGTTCTCTGGATTACAACCCTCAAAACATCAGGAAACGTCAGAGATTTCACACTCACTTCATCACACAGGTAAGAAATATAGTAAATATGTGTTTGACTTTGATCAGAATAGGGAAATATTGTAAGTACAATAAAAACCCAAATATATCAGGTTTCAGTCAAAAAAACAGAAAATATGAACATATGAGAAGCTGAAACTAGTGATTTCTTTTCTTTAGGTTCACCAGGGTTATTGCTGATTAATTTTCTAATCAATTAATCACTGCGGCTTTAAGGAAAGTACTGAGATAAAGATGGAGCTCATCTGCTGGAAAATCATGTGTTTTACTAATTAAAAGTGTTTAATAGGAATTGAAATGTGTTAACCCCTGATACATGAGAATTATTTACAATGTAAAAAGGCATCAATACATCTCAGGAAGCTCTAAAGTATTAAGATTCAGCTGATGCATGATGGAGCGTGTTTTGTCTTGGCGCTCGCCGTGCCCTCTGATGACACAGCGAGCTGTTTCTGATGCCTCATTCACTCTGTTTGCGCTCCTAACAAACAGCTCCTTTATGAGATTAAGAGATTTCTGTGGCACGCTGACATGGACGAAATTTAGAGAACATAGGATGTGTAACCTCCAGCTAATCTTGTCTTTATGAGAAAGGAGGGATCAGGCTATTGGATTGCTGTGGCCTATAGAGGTTTAAGGTGCACTGACACCAACAGCAGGCTGGAGGAGTAGCTCATAAACAGGAGAGAGGCGAGCGTCTATGTGGCCGAGAGGAGGCAGCTCTGTTCTTTCATTTCAAAGCAGGTAGGGAGACGAGATTATCTACAATTACTATTTACTGAGTGACCGAAAGCCAAGATGCTTAAAACTTAAGTCTTTATGTATCTCTGGCTCCTTTTGGACGTCCTGCTTTCTGACTTCTTCAAACTTTGGCTCAGTACTCCACCCGATCATTTAAGAACAAAATGAGAACATTAAAATACAGTAGATTCATAATGTGGCTTCTTCTCTCTCCATATTCAACACAGGTATACTGTATATCGCAGTGCTCCCCATTCACCAACAGCATTACTAATCATGTGTCCTTGGAACGGATGGATACTAAATTAATTAAATGGATTGGCACACTGAATGCCACAATTGGATTACCGTCTGTAATGCAATTTAAGAAGATACTGTCATTTGCATGTCATTTGCAAGGCAAATTGCCTGATTATATATTTGACAGTTTGCATTTCTAAATACGAACGTACTGCTACTCTTAAAGAAAACAAACAAAACATGACTACAATTCTGTGAGTGTTCACTGATTCATGCCGTTTGTGTTTCTGTCTCGACTGTAAGGAGGATCCCTGAGCTGGAGAGAGAAGACATCCAGAAGAGTCTGAACCTGCTGCTGTTTGCCTGGTTTCTCCTGAACAAGTGTCACACATTACTAAAGACCAGCAGGTCTGGACTCCAGTGAGCCTAAAACCAGCTTCATTTATGCCAGGATTAAACCCGCTGATTCAAGCTCCTCAAGCTCCAAAACTCCCTCCACATTCTGGTATGACCACCGACACTCTCAGTTACATCAAAACGCTTCAAATGTTTATACTGCTATATTTGAGTTCCACCATGTCAAACTAAAAGGTTGTTTCTTTGTGGTGATTCCCTCTAGAGCAGAGGTTCTTTCAAGTCTATTCTGAGCACCAATATACACACGATTTTTTTGATTTTTTTGAATCCATCATGAATAAAATGTCCATAGATCAACTCACAAAATCGTAGGAGGGGAAAAAGTTCTTGTAACTGCAGAACTTGCTTGAGAATCATCATGTTTTTAAGTTTTCTTCAGTAACAAAGTGCTCCAGTGATAGTTGTCTTTACATCCATTAATACGGTGCAAATAGGAACTGCTAATAGCTAACTCGGCATACTTTTAATGGGGATAATTTGCCAATATGTTAAAAAAAAAAACATAGGGTAGGAAAACAGGCCGACTCTGTGGCAACATTATACTTTCTGTTAGGAAACATGTCAGACTCTTTGCTCTAGAGAGAACCATCCTGCCTGACCAGGAACTGAAAGCACACTCTCTCCAATTTCAGCAGTCCACATCATACGTGCACTCCCACCCTGCACCAATCCTTGACCATCTCACCTGCTCCAATGGGAACTCAGAACACTAGCGTAAGGAGATGTGACACAATGCTGTGCTGTTTTTGCCTGGTCATATCCACATTTTTGAGATTTCTCCCATTTCTAACAACAGCCACCAAAAATAATTTCAGCTCATTATCTTTTAACTCTTGCTACAGTTCAACACGCACCTTCCCAGAGGAACACAGAGGCCCTCTTTTTCTCCTGTCACTTCCTTCCACAGACCAGCACAGAAGTCTTTCCAGTCATCAGTGAGTCAGACAAACATCCATCAAAACTGAACTGTTCCTCATGTTTGCATCTCAAATATTGTGCGATAAACTTGCTTGGATTTTTTTTTTTTTTTTTTAAATTGGTCAACCACAGCTAATAGGTGCAAAATGCTTTCATGTGTTTTTCAGAAACGAGGAAAGTGGGGTGCACTTCATGTCTGCATAGCATGGAGGATTTATTACCACAAACAGCTCAAGGTGATAATCAAATGCATCCAAATTTTAGTCACATAAACTAGTACACCCAGGAAGTACTTCACCTTTTTTCAAAATTATATGACTAAAATGAGTCAGTTAAACTGGTTTTGGGGGATATTTGATAATAAAATCAATAAAAAGAAGACACAATGTGAAAATATATTTGAAATATGTATTTTTATATTTTTTGTCTTATTGATAACTACAAAATGTTTAGAATTAGACATGTATATACAATATTTAATTACATATAGCCTGTAGGACAAACGTCTACATTTTTGTAGTTTATACTTGTCCAAAGCTCTGGTATCTTTAAGTTAAGACATTTTGTCATAGTGAGTTGTACACTTCTGCATCCGATTCCAAAACTTATTTGTGCTTTACAACCTGCATTTGATGCATCATTTAACAGAAAATGCAGGAAAAATCCAGCAGTTTCCATCAAGAGCAGACCCCAGAGCATCCTGCTACCAGTCTACCTAACCCGCCACAACACAAAGAGTTAGACCGGCCGTCCTGCAATCGTCCAAATCTGGGTGAGTTTAAGTTCGGCACCGTGAGAAACACCTTTAGCAGCAGTATATGTCCCCTGTGTCATATTATTAAAGCTGCTTCTCTTTTTAGACTCTCTAAGGGGAAAAGCAGCTGAAAGTGTGGGCAACTTCAACAGAAGTTATCCCTCTGACCTTTACACACCTTCACCGGCGTCTTGCCACGGCCACATGACCAAGAGGGAGAAACTGGACTGGGAGAAACTGGAACAGTTCCCGAACCTGCACTGGAGAGAGAAGCTTGATGAGAAGGAGAAACACAGGGGCCATCAAACTGACACAGCGAAGGATCTACCTCTCAGAGACAAATCTTGGCCTCAAACGGTGACTCCTGAACTTGACTCACTTGACAGGAAAAGGCAGCTCGAGTGCGACAGCTTCATTAGAGCCAAGAGGGTGAAGCAGGAAAGTGTGGAGCAGTTTGATTCCTCGAAGACGTTGCACCCTCGGTTGCATCCGCCAGCGCAGCATATGAACATAAGTCATTTGTCTGTCTTGCATCCAAACAAAAGTAAATGTAATGTCACCAGAACCCCCGGGGGACTCATCTCTTATCCAGAAACACATCCCCTCCAAACTGCATCATGGGAGCCAATGTGGGACGTTCACAAGAGAATGGATCTTTACTCTAGACAACATGATCTAAAAGACTGTTCACAGAATGCCTGCAGGCTACCTCCTACAGCGCAGAGGCACAAAGAGGCTTTTCACGGGTTCCTCTTGCCAACTCTTTATCTCCCTCTCGCTCTGAGGCAGCAGGAGACGGTTTATCTCGGAGGGAGAGAGCTTCTTCACTCACGTCACGAGAGCTGTCATCTCCACCGCTGCAGACATCAGCTCCCTCATCCTGGCTTTCTGGCAACGTCCTACCTGGGGCCGTGAGTCTCTGAGGTCTGTCTGACAGAAGGAGAGCAGCTATTCCCACAACAACAATCACTCAGTTCACAGTATGTCTGGTCTGTGCATCAGTTCAGGGGAAGTCTGCACTGTCCTAGGCATTTAAAAAAAAACATTAAGGGAAGCTTTTGATTAAGGTTTCATGTACTTTTAACAAATGGTACTTTTTGCACTAGAACAGCTTTATTTGGGCAACAAAGAGTTTGGTGGTCTTGTGACCGCATCGATTTATTAAGGTGGATTTTGGCATCTTAGACTGTATTGAGTCCGTCCTTAAATCTGATCATGAATATTAAAATGCACGTGCTTGCTCATTATTTGTTGTGTTTTTTTCAGGCCTACAGACAAATACAGAAAATATCAATGCTCATGCTTTGGAGATAGGAAATGTTTTAAAATGTTTGAAAATCTGCAAACCGAAACTTGAATGCAGCCAAGTTAAGACTTGATGGAGTCTAAGCGACGCTAGTAACTCTGTAAGGTCGTACATTGACACAGCAGTGAGCTAAATGCTAGCACATTAGCATGTTAATTAGCACTAAACACAGAGTACAGCTGAGGCTGATGGGAATGTCTTGCAGGTATTTGGTGCTGGACAATTTGAATTTTGACCTGATGATGGCACTGGGCGAAAGGAGTAAACTACTGTATATCTCATCAATAGTAAATGAGGACTTTCAGTCAGGACCAAAATGGCGGGCCGTCCGCCCAATCAAACACCAACATTCCTACAACCGCGCCACAAGCGTGACTGGAAAAAATGAACAAACAAGAAAAACTTTTGTATCAAAAATGCATTTAAAATTTTAACAATAAAATTAATGTCTTCTGAAATCCTCTGTCAGGCAACATCATGGAAATATCACAGAAGGTGGAACATGGCGTGTGAAGAACATTTCGTAGAACTGTCTTTTAACTCATCTCGTTCATGTAAGCGCTGTCAGAAACACTAACTTGTGCTGAGCATTAACGCGACACACCACAAAGCTAAGCTGAGGCATCAGAGCTGCTGAAATGAAAGCGCTGCCCGCAAAGCCAGTGTAGAGATAATCATCTCACATCTCGCTGCAAAAACACTGGAGAACTTTGGCTGGAATAAAAACAGTTCCAGTGTCTCCACTGGCAGCTCTACTGCAAAACAGACTACAACAGGCAAACCAATTTAATTGCATAAAGGCTACAAGAGAGCGTACAATGGATGCATGGAGCAGCGCAGAATGGAGGAATCAGACTACGTCCATGCCAAGGCCCCTCGCCACCTCCGTCAGGGCCTGGACTGCTCCAGATGTCCCACTAGCATCACAGTCCTCCTGGGATAATCCTCCGGGCTCGTCCTCAATATGAGGGATGGTGCTCATGACGCAGTAGACAGGAGAGTCACTGCCTCTGGGGCTGGGCTGAGACGAAACATCCTCACCTCCGGAGAGCTCCGAGGAGTACGAGGAGTAGGAGCTGGAGGAGGGTGAGGACGATCCTGCGGGCGAGCTTCGGCCACTCTCCGGTGTGACTGCGGCACTCTTGTTCCGGCTCCTGGTTCTCGGAGTTTTCCGAAGGCTCTGCGGCTTTTTGGCCATGTTCTTCATGATCTCCTTCGTCACTTCTACAGTCTCAAACCGCACCATGTTTACTTTTAGGAAGCCGTCTACGTCCTTTCTGTATCTGCGAGGAAAGCACATGGAACCATCACACATAAAACATTCATTTTAATCTTTATTTATCTTATAATTACATTTGATTTACCCAATAGGGCTGAGAAGTAGAGTGGATCTATGAAAAGGTTTATTCAGCAGTAATTGGCTGTTGTAACAAACCTAAAGCGGGAGTGTCCAGAGGGCCATTTCAGCTCATGCTTCTTTCGAAGGTGAAGTGTGAGAGTGTAACACCAGGAGAAAACCTTGTCACAGATATGGCATTTATATTTGGACATCCCCCCGACCTGTTGGTAAATATTATACAACAAAGCATCATCACAACTGTCTTTACAGCAGCTTGTAATGATGACATGCTTTATGTTGGACGACATTTGGCGCTAACAAACCTCGTGCACTCTCTTGAAGTGGTGGCTCATTGTTTGGAATGTGTGGCAGGAATAATCACAGCCCTCCACCGTACAGTGATACACGGTGCCCTCATTGTGAACCTCTGTGTGCTTTTGTAGATCACGCTGGTTCTTAAATCTGCAAAAAAAGAAAAAGAGAACATATGACAACATGATTTTCTGATATGAATCCAGAGCAGCACGCTGCTTATGGTTCTTAAAAACTACTTAACATAAACTAACAACAATATTACTAACAATATATTTGGTCCAATTGTCCATAAATAGATACCATATAAATGTACTGTTGACTGTGTTTAACGTATGGGTACAGCAGCATTCCCACTGTGTTTTCAGCGAATGAGCTGCCAGCAGAGGCGATACTCGGAAATTTTTTTGTGTCTAGCTGTCAAAACCGAAATATGTAAAGATGGAGCCCAGGTTAAATAACACCAGAGTTAATCTTTCATACATATGAAAATTATTACAAAATGTTGAATTAATTCGCTACTAGAAAGGTTTTTCCATCCAATGAAATGGAGTAGGATAAGCAGATTCCTCCATAAAGGCTATATATTGGTAGTTGATTGAATTGATTAATTGAATTGAACTATATGAAGCAGATGCGACTGAGGGTATTTTGACTGAAAACTCTGTGTAGTGTCCGCCTCTTCTGTTTTCTCTGTAACTCCTGTTTTGAAAAGTGCTATACACATAAAACTGTACGTAAATAAAGTTTACTTGAATACTTTCTCAGATGTTGTTTGACGAAGTATTCAAGTACAGTTATTGTCAGCTGGACACCTAATCATCTGTTTTTGAAAGTCTACCTCTTGTCACAGAAGTCACATGGGAAGGGCCGCTCATCACAGTGGCGAAACCTGATGTGGATCTTCAGAGCTGCCAAAGTGGTGCAGGTCATGTCACAGAAGGGACACTTCACCTGATTCACTAGAAGGAAAAGACACGTAATATCAAAATATTATACCTGCTAAATGGCTCAACAGACATTTTAATTCCTTTAAATCATTACGTATAATTTTGTCTAATTAGATGAGGTAGTTCTGGGAATGTGTTACAATTCAAAAGATTATGAAATGGATCAAGACTTATCAATTTAAATACGTTAATGACAACCTCCTTCAATCTTTAAAAATACTGAGGTCAGTGTGTCAAACTTCTATCATCATAATCTGATCAAGACAGAAAAATGCACATTGAAAATTTTACTGAAACAAAACCACAACAAAATATTTCAAGTAGTGATTAGAAATTAGCTCGTGATCGAACAAAAACAGCAATTAGAAGTGTCGTTAATTAGATCTGACCAAAGCATTCCTGAATATATGAACATGTTACATTCAAACAACAGTTTAACTTGCAGAAAATGATTACCATGCTGACGAACGTGATCCCTCAAAAGCCTCTCGCTGGAAAAAGCTTTGCCACAATGTTCACATACCAGCGACTCTGTTCGAAGGAGATGTATAAAAGTACAGAGGTCAGCATTTATGCAACGCACCAACATAATAGCATCCTTGAAAAAAGAAGCGTCCCTCTCACCTACTGGCTCGGCCTGCCTGTGAAGGTGGTCGAACAGCTTTGTGTTGCTGGAGAACATGCTGCCACATGTAGGACAGGCTACAAGTCTCTCCTGAGTGTGGCTCCGCATGTGTTCTCTCAAACGGTATCTGATCTTGAAGAAAGCATCGCAGCCTGTAACACAGACATGTGATATAGACAGACAGACACACCAGGAACATCTCTCTAACCTCCACTTCCTCAGTCATACCTGTCCACTGGCAGAAGAGGGCCTGGTGTTGTTGCGAGAGAGTCTGTGACTCGGCACTTTCAACATGATTGTCCACATGTCGGTAGAACCACTCAGGATTGTTAAATGTACTCTGTACGAAGGCAAAAACAGAAATTCTATGACGACGGTGCAATCAACCATTTGATGACAAATGAATTACTAAAAATACCTACATCACACTGCTCCCACTGGCAAACGTATCCATCTGATCCTTCGGGAACCAGGTTGTTGCTGTGCACGCCTTGGTTGCAGCTGGGCAGATCAGGACGGGACTTGAGCAGCTGTGACCCGACGAACTTGAGCTTACCGTGGTAGTTGTGGAAGTAAGCATGGACCTCCAGCTCTGCAGGGCTGCCCATGGATAGAAATTCACATCCATTCCAGAGACAAGCATACTCATCTGAGACACAGAGAGAGAGAAGAGATCATTATCGCTGTGAAGAAATAACAGCTATTACAGACAAGGAGGATATTCAGATTGGCTGAATAAGGCTGGACAATCAGCTGAAAATGTACCAAAACAGATACACACCTTTAATCAGCCTAATATAAGTGATCTCAGTATGAATGACACAAAGTATGAGGAGTGCATGGTGAAGAAGTAGTAGAGAGGTAAAAATCCCAGCATGTTATAGACACAGCAGTCTATTGCAAATCTAAGCTCCTGTTAATGCCACTGGAGTACTTAAAATGAGAAGATGGGAGCCATACATGTGCTAATTAAATCCAATTGCAATATTACTTATTCTCATAGTTACATTAGATATGAAAGAGCATATTTTTATGTTCAGTATTTTAGCCAACAAATGCCTTAAAGGGCTATGAACGGCTATGTGTTAATTAAATGTTACTAAGCATCACCATTTGTGATTTCATGTATATTGGTTAGCACATAGAATTAATAAGATATTGTTCAATCTATTGTTTTTGGGGTGACTGTGACAGTGTTTTCTCTCTCCACACTGTCATTTTAAAACATCTCTTACTAAAGGTGCTTCTGCGCATCACATCTCTTCTCAAATTTGAAACTACAGTCCACAGATGAGACCCTGAGACTTGGCTACATCTTGATCCCCTCACAGGTAAATACTGAAAATGGGAACTCTTAAAGCTAATTGTCTCTGATCCTGCTCACTGTGCTCATTTCTCCTGCTGTGCTGTGATCTCTTGCGCAGCACAGACCTTGATCTCAAGTGGTGAATGCATTGGCCTGTCGTCCTGATTTCAGGTAACATCTCCTATGGGGTTTGTCTTGAATCCTCCTCACTCACCCAGCTCCTCCAAGGCATCGTTATCTCCCAGGTAGTCCTTCAAATGCAGTGACATATGATCGCTCAGCTCCTCCATGGTGTGGCCCTTGAAGTTGCACGAAGCCCACTCACACACCACCTCAAAGTTGTCCAGTCTCTTAGTTGTCATCATGATGGTGGTCGCGGTGTGCACACCCACAACCCAGACCGAGCCTAAGAACCAGATAACAAACAGCGAAAGACATTTTAGAGACAGAATAAACGGTGGCCTTTCACAGGTTAGCATACAATGCTAGCTGGAGAGGTCTGAACATTTACACACAGATTAGCTCGCCCAGAAAATGTGTAATCCGCGTTAGCTACAGTTAGCTGTCGGTCTGAATGTTACATTACCTGGAAAACAATTACGACAGACTGTTTACTAGTTAGCGAAACCACTGCAGCTACTACCTGGTCGCTTATAATTTCTAGCTCAGTGGGTTGTGTTCAGATAAAAGTTACTATCTTGGCTAACAGTCTCGCCACCGCTTAACCTCATCATATTTTCAACCGTGTAACGTGAGAAATATTTGATAACTTAATTTGTAAACACGGGCTAATTTGTCTGACACTTGTGATACACGTCGTTTCGTAAATGCTTCTTACGGGTATTAGTGTCACTTGTAGCAGCAGCAGCAGCAGCAGCAGCAGCTCTGTGTCTGTTCCCTCCTCTGAGCTTGTCTTTTGTTTATTTCCTGTCAGAGAGCCTCAAAACGGAAGTTGTTCTTCTTCGTCTGTTTTATCAAACAGCGACAAGAGGAGCCCAGCGCCACCCAGTGAAACCGGAGTCATCCAACAACTTTAAAACTGTCGAGGTGAGGAGATTTAACTCATTAAAACCATATACTGTGTAAAAAAAATTACTTCTTTTATATAGTCTATGAATAAATCAACTGTTGTTCAATTTTAGAGAGATGAATCCTGCTTTCACTGAATAAGCCAAGATGCTGTTGTTATTGATTATTTTTTGTTTGATTTTTATTTGTTCACGTACATGAAAAAGATACAAACTGATGTGTACATGAACAATAAGATGTGATAGAGGTGTGCTAAATAACCTCAATGGGGCTTGATGGACTCTCAAATAGACAAAAGATAAGATTGCACACACTAGCAGACACCCATATATACAAGTAGTAGCCTACAGAGAGTATTGAAATATTATTAAAATGACCTTTTAGTGGGCAGTTTACGAACATAAATCCATGCGGATAACATCGGAGATATAAACTTTTAAAGGCTTTCCTAAATTTTACAGGATTGTGGAAAACTGGATTGTAGGAAAACTGATCAGGTAAATATAAGCGAAGGTTCCTGTTCACAGAAATGCAAGCACTCGTTTTTTTTGGCCTTTTACCACCACACCAAACTCTACATATAGACTTCCATTAAGTCTGCACACTCCTGTGAGGCCATGACACTCTTCCTCACAGACACCCCTTTGCATCAGTGAGTGCTGAGCAAAGAAACAACCAGAATCAGAATTTTATTGCCAAGTAGGTTTTCACATACAATTTGCTTTGGTATTTTGATATTACTGTGTGATCACAGTAAATATGGTGAGATATAAGAAAAAGAAACAAATATTGCGTAAAGTTAAGATTTTCAAATATAAAATAAACATTTACAAGAAAAAATATGTAAAATATATGCCATTTAAAAGAGCTACAGTGTTTAAGAGACTTAAGAGTCGGGTCACTGCTCTTTTGAGAATTAAGGAATGTATAATTGTTTAAAGTATAAAGAATATAAAAATATGTGCAGGCTGGTGTCTATGATGCAGGATGGGAGTTAGTTTCAGTGGGAGGAAACGGTTCTTGTGGCCTTAAGTTTTGGTTTTAATGAACCAAAACTCTTAATTCAACTTTTATCTTAAGTGTTTATGGGTTTATATTGCAGTCATATTAGATTGCAATGTTTAGTAAGATCCAAGGAGGTACCTAAATGCCTAAAAGACTGAGAATTAAGTGACGACCTGATGAATTCAGCCTTTTCTTTGGTGGTCTGATTTGTACTAGTTTCTTTGTAATATTTTCATGAAGGAAACATTATCCACACATCTGTCCTTTCTTGATTGCCGCCAATAAAGAGTTTACCATGTTGTTTTTTGCTCTGGCAAGTATTCAGATGTCAGTGATATGATCAGAGTTTAGAGCCAAGCAGGAAGAGAGGTCATTTATGCCTGAAGGGATCACATTTCCCATCCAGCCTTGGGACACTTTGGACACCCTCAATAACTGGAGGTCAAGGGAAAGGAGGCCTGAGCTACTTTGGCTGACTAGCAGCCCTCATATTTCAGGTTCACGTGACGCTATGAAATTGTGCACTAGATCCTTTCCACTAGAGGTCATAATTTGCCGAGTATCAGCACCACACCATGACATGTCTTGCATTGTCTGTCCATGGACATTTCCGTGTGGGTGCGTGTCTGCTAATGTGAAGTCGATATAACTCGAATGAAGCCACACAATGTTCTGCACTGCTTGGTCAACAATGCAGGTGTTGAAAACAGCCGACTGTGTTGTGGTTCTCAATTCGTCCAAATGTGAATTTCTTTCAGGTAGGACACATTTGTGTGTCAGAGAATGATCGGGTGCAGAATCACAACCTGGGAACTCTCATCTGTATATTCCATAAACAGTGAAACAAGTGTATGAAATCCTTATTTTACCCTTTCAAGACAATATAATAAGCTATGTGGGCGACTCTGCAGCCTGCCAGACAAGTCTTTTAAAGAGAGGACAGAGCTTAGGAAGCTCCCGTGCCAACGCTGATCTGTTATTCAATATTTCATGCTGCTCTGCAAACATAAGGGCCCATAACAACTGAATTATTCATGCAGTTTTATGTCAGGATGACTGATTCACAGGAAAACTACCACCAGCATCCAAAAGCTTGTAAGTGAATGAACTGAAAAATGATCAAATAATGTTTCCATTTCGCCCTTTATTTCGGTTAAGATGGGTCTCTAGTTTTAAGACGACGCCATTTTGCATCTCTTAATTAGTGCCTGTAGTGTAAAACTAATGGAGAGAGCAACACATTGATGACATCTCATACCTACAAAAACGACCTTTAAATGGCTCTGAATGTTGGCTGATTTGGGATTAAAAGATCTGCAGGGCACAACATGCCCACTCCTTAAAAAATCTTCCATCCTGTGCTTACTGTCCTCTAGGAGTGCTGTGGGAAAGGAAACCAGGCCTGGTAAAGATTTCACTGGTTCTTAACAGATTAAACATATTGAGCTCTCTAACCCTGAAAGCTTCTTCTTCAAACTACATTATTAGCTAAGTATCAGCCTACATTGTGGTATTCTGCTGGTGCAAATTAACATAAGTAAAAGTTTAGTTTATATGACTACACGGAGGTGGAAATTCATAAACAACATTGTTAAGATAGAATTCTAAAAAAAACATGTTATTAGAGCATTCATACATTACACTTTAGGAATAATAGCTTTTCACCTTTTGGGTTAATTCTGTGTTCTCTGCACCATAGTTGGTCTTCAGATTTAATGTGATATTAATTCCAGGCCTTAACATTTTTCTAATTATTTAAAATACATATTTGAAATTACTAAATTACTCCTTATTACTTTAACACTTAAAGAGTGTCGCATCAAATCCAAAAAATATACATAAAATATACATATTTGTTAAAAAGGTAAATATCATTTAACATGTGTGCAACATTTCTGCCACTCAAAGAAAATATTTTGGTGGAGTACTGTTATTAAACTTACAAACTACATTTAAGAAATAGTCATGCCTGATATGGAGGATGCAATAAGCCATAACACAGGATTCTGTTTCATCATTTTAATCAGAGTTCATTCAGAGCAAGCTGAGGATACAAGCACAAAATCACAACATGTCTGCAGCTCTATGACATTGTCATATCATCATTTCACTCTGGTCTGACGACACACGCAGTCCAAGCCAGACAGCATATACGATGAGAGATATAGCACCAGGGTGTTGGCGTGCATGGCCGCACGCCTAGTGGTTGGGTAAGACTTGATGCTAGCAGGCAGAAGGCTGTAGAGGTCAGACACTAAAAAGTCACTCACTCTCACACACACACACACACACACAATCAAAAAGCAAAAAGTGGAAGCAGACACACGGTGGGTAGTGCTCAACTTGGCCCTCAAACACTACGGGTGTCATGGTAGAGTGTGAGGACATTTTTAGTAAAAACACCTCATGTCACGCTCACAATGAAACAGATGTGATTTGCGCATTTTCAGACAGCAGCATTATTAAGAGCTGAACTTCAAGTCCTGGCCCATTCCTTGTCCTTCAACACCTGGAGAAATCAGCCCATTCAGAGTGAAATTTATTGAGTAAATACAATAGGTTCTCCTTTTTCAGGCCTGTATGCATCTTGGGTTTTTCTTTTTTTTTTATATTTAGCACAATTACAGCGTCACAGCTCAGAGGAGAGGATGGAGTACAATGTCATCAAATACTGAGTCATTGTTAAAACCGCAGTATCCATGTTAAATCAAAATCTCTATTTAGATTGCAGGAAATGTGTTTGTGGGTGAAACCATATTGCTGGTGTGTTTATTTTATAGCTTTAACAGCCACTAGACTATGATTTTACTTACTGTATGTACTTTAGTTTTTCAGTGTGTGTGACCAGAGTCTATTTACTACACATGCATTTATATTTGAAAAGGCCTTGCCCCTACACATTTATCTTTAATGGCTCAATTTACAAGCTAAAATGTGACTGTGACATAAAGTCTGCTAAAATGTTGCTACTCAACCAAAAACTGGGTCCCGCATGCAAGCCGTAGCAATTATATTACAGTTCATTTGGTTTCTTAGCAACCAAACTGATGAAACCAGATATCATCCAGAACAATGAAATGAAAACCAGGACCATACAGCGGAGGCACTGTAACTAGGAAACGCAACCGTAAAACAGATTTTGTACTTACACAAAACCTCTCATGTGATCCAGCATCCCCTCGACATTTTCTACAATCATTTTAATATTGATCTGAATTGTCATCCATTCAGACAAAAGGTAAAAATGCCCTTTCATACACACCGTGCGTGTGTACTGTACTGATGGCTCTTTTTTTATCGTTTGATGCCAAAGAGAACTGATATAAATAATGTGCAAATTATGTGCTCAATAATATAAAGCGGTTCTGTGCACCAAAATACAAGGACTCACATACTTTCACACGTTTACACACACACACACACACACACACACACACACACACACACACACTCACACACACACTCACACTCACACACACTCACTCACACACACACACACACAGTTTACAGTGAAATTAATTGCATTATTCTAAAAGCTCAACATCAGTGCCCATTCAAAGGTGAACAATATATGACAGGACAGCAAAAACAACAGGTAAGGAAAAAAACAAAGGGAAGAAATTTGCCTAATTCGTCATGTAGCCTTTGATCGTGCACTTAAAAGTGTAGAGATGAACTACTTTTACTGTTTTGCTTCAGCCAGTCTATTGCTGATCTCTTTGCTCTTCTTTGTGACAGCTGCCTCTGGTTTGGGTTCTGGGGCGCTCACAGATTGTTTCTTCTTGGCTGACTGGGAACTAGCAATCTGCTTCTCTTTTGCTTTTTTCACCATCTTCCCTGTTGTCGTTGTTGGCGTCTTTTTTGGCTTGGTGCGAGACACTGGTTTGTCTACCTGAAGGCAAAGAGACATGAAAATGCTGAGATTACACGCGGTTTCAAAAACAGTTCGTTGAATTCAGACTGACCTTAAAGCAATAGTTCAACATTTTGGGAAATGCACTTATTTGCTTTCTTGCCAAAGATTTTGGTGAGAATGTCGATACCCCTCTCATTACTGTCCATTACATATGAAGCTACAGCCAGCAGCTGATTAGCCTAGCTCAGCAAAAAAGACTGGAAACAGGTTGGTTTCATGGCTGGTGGCCGTGACTCCAGGAAGTTTCCAGTCTTTGTGTTAATCTACTATCAGCGGTTGACCTTCTCATCTAATTCTCTGCAAGATAGCAAGTAGGGGCATTTCAAAAATTTCCCAAGTTTTACTTTCGCATGCAATACATACCTTTTTATCCTGCTATGTAAAATAATGACAGGCAAATGACACCATATGATAAAGGTGATATTTGCTTTACGTGGTTAGTGCAATGAAGATAAAAGAAATTTAAAAAGAACAGCACAAGAGGTGTATTTGTGCCTTTCCTCTTATAGAACAGTGGGTCGTGCACTTTAACATTAAAATCAACACTTAAAGAAAGCATAACATACAAAGTACATGGTTTATATTAGTATATGATGTTAGTCTCACAATTTAAAGAATTAAATATTTTGGTAACAATCCAACCATCTATAGTGGTGACAAAACCTAGAAGCTTAAGAAGCAGACGTGTGACTGGAGGATTGCTGATTTATTTCCCATACGAACTGGGGAAATGTGGATGCAGACATGAATGTGCTCTTAAGCAAGGCTCTGAGCTTCTTTCTGCTCTTCTGGATAAGTTTCCAAATGATTAGTTTGTATATATGAGTTGGTATACAGCAAAAAAGTTGCAAACATGCTCAACTTTTGCTGAGTAAATAAACCTTAAAGACTTGTATAATGTTAGAGATGAGAAATGTTTGTGAAAAGCTGTTTCTGACAGTAAAAATGATGGGCTCTATTTCTGTGAATAAAAGCATTATGATGCGTAGAGTGTAAATTTTGTTGCCAGGGAGTTAGTCAAGGTGGACTTCACACTGAGCTCCAAACTGCTGCTACGCAAATCAGACATCTAAGGCCTAAAGGATAACATCATCTGCAAACAAATGTTACCAATGTCTGATATCGAAAATGCATTGCACCACCTGCCATTGACATACACCCTCCTGTGCCTCTCTACCCACTTCTATGAAGTCAAATTCACAGTGAGCAGACTCTGGAAAACATATGAACAAAATACCATTTTGCTTAATGTAATTTGCACCATAAATTGTCACCAAAATAGAGCCCTAAACAGCGTAGATCTCTATAAACTAATCAAATATGCAGACCGCTTTTGTCTTGTTGGCCTCCACTGATTAAATAAATCCACCTCTTTTGTTTAGGTTCTTCTCTGTTACTTGATAATATCATCTAAGCTTCTTTGTTTCTTCCATTTATTAAGGAACCCACCCTCTAGCATAAACTCACAGAATTTGCTCGGCCAGTTTCTGAAACTATTGATCTGAATTAAGGGTGGTGGGTGGTGCAGGCCAAGAGGTGGGCAAACAGTGAAGATGTGGCAGATACGTTTTGCTGGGTTGTATCTGGGAGCTGGGTGATGCATGTGACTGTGGCTTGCACTGGCCAAGGCGCATACTGTGTGTGTGTGAGTCCGTGTGTGTGTGTGTGTGTGTGTGTGTGTGTGTGTACAGTATGCACGTTTGCGTCTGATCAATTTGAGGTCAGCCTCCATGCCTTCTAGAAGAAACAGAGAACACACCTGACTACAGCAGATTTAGAACAGAGCTGCTCTCAGTCTCTGAGAAGTCCTACAAGAACGAGAGAGGGAGTGGCCATATGAACACACTACGACAGAAACATTATCAACCAGGTTTTGTCTGAATTGTCGATAACATGCACGCAAACCTATGTTAAGAATATATTCAAATCAAGGCCCACTTTAATATGGGATGAAGCCATTTGTTAGTATAATCCAACGTTGGGGTTTTATTGTAACATTTAAAGTGATGCATGAATATGTTTCTGTATTCGTATCTAACATTTGCTTAATTAGCTAGTTATTGTATGTTTAGTTACAGTGTGCACAGACTGGCTGTGTAAACATTTTACAGGCTGATTATATACATTATATGCTGATTATTCCATATGCATGATGAGTTGTTTTATGTAGCTGTTTTGTTAATGTTTAATAAGTCTGTGAACCGATCACGGCGTCACTTGGATGACGTGCAAAATAACACAACATTTATGCAGCAGCTAATTTATAACTTCATGACTATAATTCAGTGTAACGGTAAATGGTGGTATCAGTATTTGACAGACCTACGCTAACACCAGTAGGTCTGTCTGTGTGCACACATGCTCTCACCTTGGCAGGTTCCTTGCTCGGCTCACTGTACAGGCTGCGTATCCTCCTGCGCTCCACCACCTTATTGTCGGTGGGCAGCGGCTTCACCTGCTCCCCCTTGAATGTGGCACTATAGCTGGTTTCCAGACTGGTCTCCTCCACTGGGGGTTTATACTGGGATGGAGCTTTGATGGGCTTCACTGGTTTTACATCCTTATACGCCTTAAACTCAGTCCTGAGAAAAATAGAAAAATCAGACAGGTTTTATATGGCTGCAACTTATTATTCTCTAAATTAATCAAATATCTTTTGGATTTTGGCTCGTTATTTTGTTGTGAGCATCTTCACTTATGATGGAGGTAGTTGCTGATTTGTTTGTCCACTTAAAAACTTTGCAGGACTAAATTGGATGGATCATATATTGACAACAGGAGACTTTTGTAATGAGCACAATGTCTCATGTTAACTACAGCTCAGCAGAGCTCTGCTGCCGGTTTATTGCTGAACTCACCGTCTTGTTTCATATCACAGGATCATATTCGCCCAATAATTTCTCCATGTTGGCTAACTGTTATTTTTAGCATCAGTGTGAAAATATGATCTTTAGATTTACTTTCTAAGCTCTCTAGGACCTGAAATGGCTGCATGTATTTTCTTCCACATGGACTTTTAAACACACCTATTATAGATAATCTGCATTATACATTATCTATTGCATTAAGAGACTATTAAAAGAATACTCAATACTCCAGTTTAGGGAATAAGAAATAAGATAAAAAGGGTAAAAAAAATAAGTATTTCTTCTTCTATACAACTGCTTGTAATCATTAATCACGCATTTCATTAATTATGTAATCAGTTTTATTGTGTACATTGTTTCTGTTATACAAACTAAACATAAAAATGAGTATTTCAGTGAGGCACACTGAAGCCAACAAGTGTCGTAAACCTGCATGCGTTACGCATCCCCAATTGAATTCAGAGGAGGCCTGTGCAGAGAAACCATGTTAGGATACATGATTACATTCAGGCCCTATTACTGGCTGCACTCATTCATGGGCCACTGCATTGATTTGGTAGTACTCTTAGGGAGGATAAAGCAGGAAAAAAAAATCAATAATGCAACCTTCATCTGTGGCAATATCAGTTCGCTTTCAAAATCACTGGAGATTGTAACAGGAGACCATGAAATACCAAATATCCCATGATGATCTCTGAGTGATGGACAGGGCAGTGTGGCATACAGAGGCTACCCAGTCAGAAGTGTTGTGTAACAGAGGATACCATGCAGCACTGTTGATCACAACACTCACAAGTCACAGAAAAGCAAAAGGAAACGCAGGCTTTTATTTCAAGGGGCTTAGAATAAAGTAAAAACACACTTCTGTCTCCTCTTCTGCTACATGATCATGTCTCTCTCTCTCTCTCTCCCTCTCAGTTACCTGTAGCTGCTGGAAGTCGACATAACCTCTTTTATCTGTCTGTTGAGGGCGTCTGCAGCTGCTCTGCCTTTCCTCTGCTCGGCGCTCACATCTGCGGGCACCTGCGCCTCCGTCTTATCCGCCGCTTGTCTCTCCGCTGACTTCTCCCTCTTCGCGCTCCTCTTCATCGTCTCCTTGGCCTCTTTCTCCTGCATCTTCTCCTCGATCTCGCTCTTCTCCACGCCGCACTCCGCCTCGGCGGTGGGGCTCGGCTTGGGGATCCAGGGGTGGTCGTGCTTCTTCGGTATAGGCCAGGGCTTGTAGTCCTTCTGATACTGAGTCTCGTTGTTGAAGGGGGCCGCCGAGCGCTGGTACTCGTTCCTGGGCTTGCAGCTGGGCTCGGGGCGCACTCTCCACGCCTTGAAGTCTTGGCGCATGACGGACGCAGTAGAGCCATCTTTGGCCGCTGCGGCACCCGTCGCGGGCGGTGCCTTCCCGGCCTCCTGCTCGCCGGGATGAGGCTGGGTTTCTATGGCAATGGCAGCGGCCCTCTTCTGCCTCGGCTGCGGGTGATGGGGGATATGCTGCACGTCGGCCACGTCCGAGTATTTGGTGAAAACCAAAGGCACCGCGATGTCCGCTTTGTCCAGCTCGGTCCAAAAGCGGTTGATGCAGCAAGCACGCGTGATGCAGGGCCATGCCATGGTGATGGAGGCTGGGAGGCTGGCAAGGACAAGATGCTCAGAATAAAACCCTTTAATGCGGGGATAATAAACGTCCTACTCACGACTCGAATACTTGCAAGCGCTCGGTCCCTCCCTCACCCTGTCCCCCCTCTCAGTTTCTGTCCAGTCAGGGTTATTCCTCTTCCAAGCTTTATCTAATTCTCACCAATCTTTGCCAGAGACTGAGGAAAGTAGAGCCCCACGCCTCCCTCTCTCTCCTCCCGCAGGCTATTTGTTCTTACTGGAAGTTTAAATGGACTTTGGGGCTTGCCGTGGAGTGCACATTGCTGTCTGGTTGCGCATCAAGGCGACCCCACCCACAGCTGTGTGATGCCTCCCAAGATGCCCGGGGTGTGCACTGTGAGTGTGCACGGTGAACTATCACCTGAGCGCGTCACAGTCTGGCCAGAGAGGAGGGAGGAGACACGTTTAACCCCTCTGCTGCCGTGGCGCACGACGCCACCTTCAGCCTCCAGCGGGTGTTAACACGAGCCTTTTGTTTCCAGTTGAAGGAAATGGCCGAACTGCAAGAGTTCTCGTTTATTATTATTATTTTTTTAAGACTACATGTTGTCAGTGTAATTTTCATTTTAAGGTCGTACCTGGATGGATCCACAACTTAAGGATGCAGGTGATTTAAGGGAGAAAAATAAAAAAAAAAGATTTTGACACAAAGTGCCTTAATTTTTGCAATCCACACAAAAAGGATTTTACTAGACCATACTAGAAAACAGGTTTTAATGAGGTTTGTGTTAAATCAGACAAGTTAATACTTTAGGTGGCAACAAAAAGATCTCTTTCCATTAAAAATTGATTAGAACATTTCCACCCCTATAAAACATAACATGGCGAGGCAAGCATTTAACTTTAGTCCACATCAGGACTCCGTTGTCCTTCTGCTCAATGCCTGTTGTCAGATCAAGTGCTATTTCAATCAGAATGGACCCTTTAAAAGAGATGAACTTTCAAGATACTGGCCAATTTAATTATCCAAAATATGCCATGCTGGCGGTACAAGCTTTTATCTATTAAAAATGGCTTCCCAATGAGCCTTAATTCAGTGATACTGCTGATGTTGGTGTAACTGCTCCCTCTTGTGCTCTCCCTGCCTCATAGTCAGTGAAAAGGCATCGGGGTGTTTCAGGGCCTCTTGACTTCATCGTGTGGTCTAAATGAAAATACTTCACTGTGAAGAAAAACTGCAAATATTTTATGGCAGTTAATTTGTACAGAAAAAACAACATCTAAAGAAAAGTTGGCTATGTCACTGGCATCCTTACAGAGATTAGCCTAAAAATAAAGCCTGACAAAGACTCTGAACTTTAGATATTTACAGCTCACACCAGTGGCCTTATGTTTCTAAACATTTTCTGGTGTAACATTTTCTTCCTGCTTACTTATTTACAGTCCAAGATTAGCTGTGATGCATTTATATACGTTACTTTTACAACAGAAAGTAAGAACAGTCATTTCTTTTTTTCTTAGAAACCGCATAAATGGCATCCATTGGTTCTTTACATCTGCATTAAAATTATTAGTACTTGTGTATATCCATGTGTACATACACATAAGACCATAAGTGAGCAACCAGAGGAGTGTGTTTATGACTGACAGTGTTTTCCGTCTCACTAATTTTTGCCCAAGAGCATCTTGATGTCTGTGACACATCATGTTGTTGCCACATCTTCCTCAGACATTTCCTCAGCCTCAGCTTCGGCCTCGGCCTCGGCCTCAGCCTCAGCCTCAGCCTCGGCCTCAGGATCAGGATCATCCTCTGGATAGAGTCTGCAATATTTGTCCACCATAACATCCAAGTCATGCTTGACATGCGTGTTAATGTTAAGCATGGCAAGGCTTTTGTTCCACTGCTTGGCTGGCACGCCGGCAAGATAAGCCTGCAGCCGTTGGCTCGCTGTGTCGCTCTTGTTGTCCTCTAATTTCAGCACTGGCAAGGTGGAGAGCACCTTGAGGAAGGAGTTCACGTTGGGAAAGAACTTGACGTCTGGCAGCTGAAGGGTTTCGTGGATGGTGGTGGGCAGGCGCACCTCTTTGCCCCTGTGCTTCCACTTGATTCTCCAGCAGTGAAGCTCTGCGGGAAGCGTGTCTGGGTTGGGCAGGTCATTGCGGTAAACGTCGGCGTAGTTCTCCTCTGTGGTGTTGAACTTCATTTGGCCCATGACAGCTGGGACCAGTGACAGACACTTAAGAGCTTTGAGGTTGGTCTCGGAGAACATGTCCTCCACCTCCTGCATGATGCCGTGAATGATGGGGACGGTCACATACTCCTTGAAATACGCCTCTACTTGGATTTCACCCACTTCGGCAGCACGTTGTTTCCGGAGAAACAGTCTCGGGAGCTTCACTGGAATCTCCAATATACTGGCCACATTCACGGCCTCCTCATACCAGAATTCATGGTAGACGTCAATGTTATCATTGACCTCGTTTAGTGAATGCAGGACGGCAGTTAGGCTATTGGCAGCAAAAAACACGTCGAGCGTTTCCCCCTGGAGGTTCCTCCCGAAGGCTCTGGTGAACGTGAGAACATTCTTCAAGATGACGACAGTGACGATGATCTCAAAGTCAGCCAGAGTTTCTGTGATTGAATACGCGTCTCCGGTGGTATCCTCAGTAAACTTCCCATCCCCGTTGTCCCGAATGCTGTCCATGCAGAGCAGCAGGGGTGGCAGCATATCCAGCAGCACGTCAAACACATTGTGCTGCTCTGTCCACCCTGAGGCACAGGCTTGTTTCAGTGCCGTCCCTTTGTCTTCGTTTTTCTGGCAGTGAGTAAAGATCGCCTTCTCTAGCTCATCCTGAGTAAATGGGGTTCTGAAGAAAGCACCAATCCTTCTCAGAGTCTCCATGACGACCTGGACATTGGGAAAAGGCAGGCTGTTCGCCAGGTGGATGTTCAATGGCGTATGAGAGCAAGGCATGTGCAATGCCAGCGGATACTTCTCCATCGCTAATACTGCCACAGCTTTCATCTTGGTGGTGGAAGTGCCAGTGGCCTTGTGGGCCTGACCACGGCAGTCCTCCATGCTGAGCCCCCAGCGGTCAGTCAGCTGCGCCTCCAGCCTCTCTACCAGCGCAGACTCATCACCATCAAACAGCATAAAGTCCAAAAACTCCTCTCGGAGGACGTTCTGCTGATTCACAAAGCGTAAAAATAGAGGCAGGTGCTTCTCGCCGGCAAATTCAACAAGGTCACCCGTCACGAGGGAGAAGAAGCGACTCTCTCTCACCTCCATCAGCATCTCCTCTCTCACCGTGTTCTCACAAACATCCAGGAGCTGGCTCTGCTGGGTCGCAGAGAGATATTCTGTGTTCACAGCTGTCGCCTCAAAGCGCTTCTTTAAAGCCTCGTCTCCAGCATTCATGCGGTAATCTAAAAGGGCCTGGAAGCTGTTGGACGCGCGTTCAGCTTCAGGCGTTTTGACAGCCAGTAACGGGATACTTTGTTTTCCTAACATGACCACAACCTCAAACAAGGATCTCAGGTATTCTCGAAACTCCTTCTCCTCTGTGGACAGTTGAGGTTCATCCTCGTTGGCTCTTGTGCTGTCCTCAACTACAGCGTCTTTTTTAGAGACGAGCTGCTCAATAGAAGATGCCACTGAGGGGAGAGGGAGACAAGGGGGGGAGCAGTAATCACTGTAAGTAAATGGATACTGAATAAAATAAACATGCAATTAATATATAAATGTTCCATTTACTTACATCTCCTTTCTTTGATCTTCCTTATATCTTCCTCAGTCTGAAATTAAAAAATGAAGTTAATGTACAAAAACAAACATTTGGTCAATCTTTTATACTTTAGAGGTGCATTTACAAATGAGCTAAGAGCTGATAAACACTCTTCTTACAAGTTCTTTAATCCGCTTGCGATGTCTGGTGTGAGGATTTCTTAGATGGCTTGTCAGATCAAATATAGTTGGAATGGCTGTATCCTTTAATACAGTCCTATAGGGGCTCTGAAAAACAATAAAGTCAAATAAGCCTCATTTGGGATGCTCACAGTTTTAGGCAAATAAGTGGAAACAACGCTCCCAGGTCATTACCTGGAATCGTGCGAGATACTCACCGTTTTACAAACCATAGCTGGGTCGAAGTGTTTGGCACATAATCTGTAGTGCTTGTTCAGCTGGTCTGATGTTTTCGCCTCGAGGTCGGCCCTGCGGCAGTTCTCTACCCAGATTCGGCATCTAAAAAAAAAAAAGACACATGATAGCAGATTTATGTGACATTTGAAAAACAGTAGCTGTCTCTGCTTAATCCTCTTCCATGAACATGTTTACAGTCAGATTCATATAGGTGTGAGTGTCCTGGATATCAAAAAATGTTGTGTTAACTCCAGCGTCCCAGTAACTGATGTCAAAGAGATAATTACAGCTCTAAGATTGAGTTAATAAATCATTGGAAAATTGTTTTCTTTCTTTATGTTGACCTATAAATATGGCACTGGCCACAGTGTGTATAGCTGAGATAACTCAGACTACATAACATACAAGTAGTAAGTGCTCATTACCTACATACAGTTTGTAGCCTATACTAGTGTCTGAGTTACCCACAAAGTAAATGAGCTCCAAACTTACTAAACTTGCCACAGTGTTTAAAGATAAGCCTGGATGTGCAACATCAACACCAACTGTGTCCACTAGTTAACATAGATACACACTGCTAAATGTTGACATATCACAGGTATAATAAAGTTGAGGACAAAACCTACCCTCACCATGAAAACAAGTTGCGTTTGGTTAGTAGCTAATTAACAGAAATATTATGATTTATCATTGTGGTATAACTCTGCCTAACAAATCGCAGACGGTTAACAGTCGTCACTTGAATAATGAAGCTGGTTAATGTTAAATAAGATGCCTTACCTCTCTGGGTCCCGCGGAAACCGAAAAAACGCCAAATCTGATTGAGTGCTTTTCCGTGTACAGTTTGGGGCCGCGCAAAAATTCGGCATGTTTCAGGCTAGGCAGCTATCTTAGCTAACTTAGCTGACTATTGTCATCTGCTAACTTTAGCGCTTTCCCTCTAGGGTCTCACAGACGGAGGTGGTCCCTAACACTAACAGACAACGTATATGAGCTAAACTTAAGCCAGACAGGCGTTTCCAGGAGTAGACTACCAAACAGTGCAGGAATAATTCACGACACATTCACAACGGTTGAATTTTGAGTAGCTCGTTTGGGAGCGCGATGTCCCGCCTACAAGGTACATGATTGGCTGTAGCTAAACTCTGAGGCACAACTATTGGTCAATCATGTTACACCGATGTGTCCTATGGGCCAATTAGAAAACATCTAACGTTCTTCTTCTTCTTCTTCTTCTTCGTTGTTTTAATACTTACAGCAGCTCTTCAAGGCACACTGCCGCCATCTACTGGCTGACTCACTACAATACAAAAGCTAGCTATTAGCAAGCTAGCTACGAGGATAACGTCAGGGCGACCAGTTTGGTTGTCTTTTTAATGACTCATCTGGATGATTTATGCAAGCTATCGTGCGATGATTCGTTTTTGGTGTAGGTCTGTAACTGACCAGATGCAGTGAAAACAGCTTGTAATCAGTAGGTAACGCTATGTGTCGCCATCAGTTCCTTATTCATTCCTCCCGTCAGTATTAACGTTAGCTACTTAAGCTAGCTAGGTAGCTAGCTAGGTATCTACCCGTGCCAGTAAAAGTTGTCGCTATAATGCCTGTGTGTAAAATAACCAATACATTAATCAGATAAAACAAGAATATATTTTTTTGTCTGGATACTAAAATAGCTGTACTTGTAACAAGGGAAGCATGGCTCGTTGGTCTAGGGGTATGATTCTCGCTTAGGGTGCGAGAGGTCCCGGGTTCAAATCCCGGACGAGCCCTGATTTTTTTGTTAAGATGAAAGGTTTTTCATGCATCGTAGCCCAAATGTGTCCACACAAACCTAATGTGTGGCCTTTGAAAGCGATACCGCCGCCAACACGTGAACATACAAAACGTCACAGGAACACGACAGAGAAATAAAAAATAAAGGCGCTGTCTGACAACTTTTGACATCACGTTGTAATTCCTCGCATTCACGTAGATTATTTATCAGTGACACTCTACCTGCTTTGTTGTCCCATTTACCCGCTTCGGTCCATGGGGTAAAAGGTTAGAGGGCTCGTCCGGGATTTGAACCCGGGACCTCTCGCACCCGAAGCGAGAATCATACCCCTAGACCAACGAGCCGGAACACTATGGGGTAGCTTCTCTGATTTTATGAAATGCTGTAAAAACACAATGTTGAGCATTTCTACTTTTCTTATTTCTGTTGCCTTCATTCATGCGGTCTAGACATGTCACCTTAAACAAAAGCACCGTGTGATAATGTACTTCAGTGATTATGTATGATTATGATACTAGGGGTGAAGAGTGAACACCTAATGTAGATGGGGTTGTCAGGGAACAATAAAGACACGCAGAGCAATTCAATTAACTTCTTTTTATATATCATACATAAGACTGTCTTAATATAATACAAAGGGCATTGTCATAAACACAGCAAAGTCTTGACTAGATCTTACAATCTGTGGATACATGGACTTATCCTTTCCCCCATGCTGTTCAATTCTATAGTGCATGTTGCATGTACAAAAAAAGTGAAAAAATGTGAACTCAAAAATGAAAAGGATAGATCCAAATTAAATACGAGGATTTCAACTTCTGTTGGGTGTTCAGATATGTCGACAAGTATACGTGTTTGTGTGTAACCCACAAACTCAACAGGCTTATGAAAGATGGAACCTTTTTTTTTTCAACCATGTGCTTCTCATATAACCAAAAAGTAAGGTTTGTGATGTACATGCACTTACAATATACCCTGTGAAAATTATTAAGGTTTGAAGATCTAGCTTTCCCTGTTTGATTCAAACCCTACCTCATAGTGTTGTCCTGATGTAGTCAAGTACCTTTGCCAAAAGGCAAGGTTTTGCCACTAAGAAAACAGGAGTTCCTGCCCACTGAATGGTCACCAAATTGACAAACATAATCAACATACCAGCAGGAGCAAGGTAGTGAGTTCTATACTTCCTTTATTAAAAAAATATAAATATATACATAAATTCTATTTCAACTATTAAAAAGGGGCTGCATTTCATGACAACTGCTCTAAATAAGAGGTCAATCAGCATGATCTGAAATAGGCGCACACTTACGAGTCACTGCAGTCAATTTTTTTTCTTTTTCAGTCTTTATTTTTGGAATGTTTAGTACCAGTATGAGTGCCAGTAATAAAACCGCTGGCAATTTCTAAATGTCTCAAATTCTGCGGGGTATGAAAAATGATTGCAAATTTGCAATTAACCTTGACATCCAGATAAAACCCCAATCTCAATATAGGTAGCTTTACATTTGTGTTTGTGGAAATACCAAGAATGATTTCTTATGATGGTTTCTCCTTTAAAATGGCAACAGCATGACCTGTGGCCTGCCCTTAATTTGAAAGGTGGCTGTGGGCAGGTATTTCTGTCTAATTTCAAAGCTGGTAAAATGAGCAACAGAAGAAAGAAAGCACTTCAAAATCCCTGATATAAAAAAAAAAATCTGGTTATTGACTGTAATGTTTTGAGGACATGCATGTCTGCCTGGGCAAAGCATGTGATTGTGGGCTGACGGACACCCTTTCCCTTTGAATAGGACAACAATCAGGGGGGATCTGCCCTACCAAATCAGAAAAATACCATTCAACACAAACTGATTTGCCACAATTATCCTTACCCTGCCAAGACAATGACATAAAGCCTTGCTTCACGGCAGAAACTAGCCAAGTTGACCAAATGATGTATGAAAGGCAGCAAAACCCTTTGAAATAGTATGATGGGGGCAAAAGAAAAACGACGACACAGAAATAGAACGCATTAGTCTCCTTTTTTTTTTTTTAAACCATCAGCTTCTATCTTGCTACTCCGGAGCCTGCAGAGTAACTACCAAATTCTCTAACATACCAAAGTTTTAAAAGACTCCCAAAATAATCTACCAATTAATATGGAAACAGGTTTGGTAAAACGTTGCAAACAAATCTGGCCAGAATACACAATAGCCAACGGTCTCAACAACGGTCTCCAGTTTTGCTAAAGTAATATATTGCAGCTGTTTGTATTGACGTTAAAATAAGATCTTGATAAACTTTGCGTCAAAGTGGTGAACTGCTACATTATTGGTTACAGACACCTATATGCTATAAAACAACTGCTTTGGTATAAAAACATATCCAAAGGGAAAATAAATTCTTGTAAAATTCACAGCATAATTTGAGGAGAAAAAAGGCAGTCACTTAACTCATTTTTTTCTTCAGTTTCCATGTTTTGGATGGAGAGACTTGTGCAGGTGGTTCTGATGAGGAACTACATGCAAAAGGGAAAAGTAACAAAACATAAAAGGGTAGACTCTGGAATAGATAGTTCTTTCCACTGCAAAATCCTTAACCAGTGAATAAGATTTTCAAGAAAGTAATGTTTAGGAGGTTGTTGTGTACAATAAGACCCTGTTATGTGGGGCCCTGCTGAAGAAGAAATCTTTGTCGTGAAAGGCCTCAAATTACCATTCTTATTTACCTTTTCTAAGTTGTTTTAATTTCCTTAAAGAATTAAGGGCTGTCTAGAGAGAAAAATAGAGAAAAGCCATCTTAATTCAAATGATAATGTCCAGCTCCATCCCATTCCAAGTCCATGAGTCATAAGGCCAAAGGGTTATCTAGAACCAGCCACTGACTGTCTTCCTTTCACTGGGCTGGATCCTTTCGTCTCCCGTGCCCATCGCTGCTCTCATCTGTGCCGGGCCCGGTTGCAGCTTGCAGGACTACGGGGGCCTCTAGGCCTGAGGGGTGGTGCTTCCCTCTCCTTTGACCCGGCTGGTGTCAGTATCCACCTGCAGGGTCTCCTCTCCACCCGGCCAGCACACGCTATAGGGACTCCACTGCTATGTGCTCCCCTTTAACAGAGTTACACAATACCGACCAACAACAAGAAATATCACCGCAAACACTTCCCCTCATTGTCAAGCTACAGGATTTACAAGCAGCTTTTTTACGAGAAATTTCACTTAAAAAGGGCAAAATAATTAAGAACCAGTGGAACAATAATGTCAGGCAGTCCACGGTTTGAACCGAAAGAGGACGCCAAGCATTTCATCACCAACAGCTACCTGCAAAACAGCTTCAAACTTCGCTCTGAAATGCTCCTTAGAAGATTTTGCCACATAATACCATATGGTGATTACTTGGTGGTTACATGAAACTGGTGAAATGGTAAGATGGATGTCTCAATCTCACTATGGTTATTCCGCAGTATTATTTTGTGCCTAATGATTGCAAAAGAAAAACTGATGAAAATTACATATATACTTTTTAACAAAGGTTTTTCTCTGTAGTAGCGGTTCAGTGATATCTCCCTTCTGACGTGAGCAGCTTTTGTTCTCAACACACCTTGTAGTAAAAAACACCACCTTAAAAATGACGCACAGGGGGAACACACAGCCAAATGTCAGTGCAGTCACGAGCTGGCCATAGAACTCTGCTGCACACACACTCCAGTCATTGGAGACTCCTCCCGGTCCATGCCCTGCCTCATGCCGAGGTGGCCTTCCGCTAGGTAGTGGGCAGGCCCTGTGTTCGTGCCCATGGAGAATGCAGGGTGCGCTGCCATGCCAGTCTCCTGCCGTGGGTTCGAGAAGGCACCTAGCCCCATGCTCAACCCACCATTCTGACCAAAGTCAAGGGCTCCGGCAGGCAAATGGCGGAGCTGGTAGGCCTGGTTGCCATGGTTCCCAGTGGAAGAGGACGACGTTGAGGAAGAGGAGGCAGAGGAAGACAGGGAGGTCATGGACAGATGGCCATGAACCACCTCCATGGAGTCCTGTGTCGAGGAGCTGTGTGTCGGGGAGGTGTAGTGGCGTGGGCGTGGCCGTGTGGCCATCATCTGCCCGTGGTGGTGATGAGTATGTGAGTGGGGATGCAGGGCCTTAGGGTGCTGAGGGGGAACATGGAAGGTGGTCTCCTGGACTGGGTGGGTCTCTCCAGTGACTGACTCTGGTCCAACGCCACCGCCCCACACCAGCGGGGGTGGGTAAGGCTGTCTTGCCTGTCAATGTCAAGCAAATAACACCAGTCAGTTGTGGAAAATGTCTGCACCATTTTTAGGGTCTCAAGTCACTATTGCTTAAATGTTATGATCTGCAAGATTCAGACGTGTCATTTTTAGCACATTTACTGAAATAAAGTTAAAAAGTTGACATAATTCCCCATTTACTAGGAGGAATGACAATTTTGTACTTTTTTTTTTTAAATGTGATTTTAAGACCACAGGTTTTCTAATTTGATGTTAACCCAGTCTTGTATTAGGACCATTAACAACAGTCAATCTAGCAACATGAAAAAAATATTCGATACATTTTTAAGTAATTCGTTTATTAGTAAAATGTATCAACTTCTTTTATATCTTAATTCACCGCCACCATAATAACTCTGCTCAGATAAAATTTCTCACAGCTCCCGGAGAACTTACTGACCTGTGGGCAGAGGCTGTCACCATCGATGGCAGGCATGGCCGTGCCGAAGTGTCCTCCACTGTGCAAGTGGTGATGGGTAGGGTCTGATCTTGCTCTGCCACTGGTACTTGTCCCAGATGACCCTCCTGAGGGTTAAACAAAAGTGTTATGAGTGTAGCCTCATCAATGCCTCACAAAATGTGTCAAATAGTGCAATAGGATTAGTTAACATTAGAATTGTCTCAAAGTTCAAATAAATTGATTTTATTAGTTTTAATGTTGTTCTTTCTGGTTAATAAGTTGCTTCAGTTCACAGTATTGATGCCGAGCTCCACAAAATCAATACCCCTTACTGAATAGATAATTGTAGGGAAGTGACATGATACGTTTGTCATGTTATCTTAGAACACAACATATGACAATGTGTTTCACTTCTTTAAATGAATGGCAGAGGAGTGGCTGAGTTTTCAGGTGGCAGTCACCTGAACTGGAGGAGGTGCTGGAGGTGGTTCCTGAAGACTGGGACTGCTCTAATGCGGGGCTTGTAGACACGCTGCTGCTTGTATTGGTCCCCTCATCCGCAGTCTTCTTGAAGAAGCTGTGCTGCAGGGCATAGTAGGGCTGGATGCGGCTCTTGGGGTCATAGTCCAACATCCGCAGGATCAGGTCCTTGAACTTCAAGTAGTCAGCAACAGCATGGCCAGACTCCCCTGCCCGTCGGCCACCTGGACCCCCTGTCTCCACACCCAGGATGGAGTGGAGCTTCCGCGAGGCTGGAGGCTTATACTGTTTAAGACAAAGTACACAAAGATTAAGAGATTTACTCAGCTGTGACTTCTGTGTTTTATCACACAATCTACCTTAGTTTTAACTCGAATTGCGAAACACAGTCAGATTCTTGGTGCAGCAAAGTGAGCTCACCCTTTTGCCGTCTTTGGTCTTCTTAACACTCCATGTACCATCCGAAAGCTTCTCAAAGAACTTCCTGGCTTTTGGGGCTAGGTCCATTATGTGATTAGGTGGGATACCAAGAACCTCGACTATTTTGTTCATCTGGTCCACCTGGGGGGGGAAGTTATTAATCAAGTTAGTGTAACATTTAGAATGTGCAAATGAAAAGACAGAACTCAACTATCACCGTCAATGAAACATCACCATTCTCAGTTATGTTACAAAACACATGACAGCTCTGAGTAGCGTTTCAGTTTCTTATACCTCATTGGCTCCGCTGAAGAGAGGTTCTCCAGTGTGCATCTCTACCAAGATGCAACCCAAGGACCACATGTCGATGGCCAGGTCATAGGGCATTCCCAGCAGCACCTCTGGGGAACGGTAGAAGCGACTCTGGATATATTGGTATATCTACAAAAAGAAAGTACTGCCAGTTAGACTCCACATTTGTCTGTCAACTCTGAATTACCCATTCATCGCGTCTACTGCTTAGAATCAACAATTATCACACACTTCACAGGGACATTCTTGCACATATTCATTTAAGTGGTGATAGAGAAAACTAGAGCAGCTAGATACCCTTTGTCCCAGTTGGCATGAGCTGCCAAAGTCCACTATTTTGATGGCACTCCTCTTGGGGTTACAGAGGAGGATGTTCTCAGGCTTCAGGTCACAGTGGATGATGCTGAGCTCAGGCGTGGCCAGGAAGAGCAGCGCCGTGCATAGCTGCTGGGCAAACTTCCGGGTGAGGTTGAGTGAGACACCGCGGAAGTTGGTATTTCGGAGTAGGTCATACAGGTTATATGAAAGCATCTCAAACACGAGGCAGAGGTGGTTCCGGAACATGAAGTGACGCTTTAGGTGAACTGCAGAAAACCACATTGGTCCCATGTTAGTTAAATACAGAAAAAAGCCTTTTAATTTCATATACATGTCTTGTCAGATCAGAGGTAAATTTCAAGAGTGGGTTACCGATGTAGTATTTCATCTCGGTATCATGTTTGTTCATGAGCTCTAGGAGGCGCACTTCAATCTGGGCTTGATTGAGGAAAGCTTTCTTGTTCTTGATGATCTTAATGGCAACCCATTCCTGCTCAGCACGGTCATATGCTTTCACAACCTAAAGAAGCCAGCAAAGCCAAGTGTCAGTGTTCCCAAAGTTTAAATCGAAATTGTTTGTTTGATAATAAACATTGAATGTTAACTGCACAAGAAAAGTAATTTGTGAGAGACCATCATTTGTTTCTTCAAACACTAGACAATTTTCTCTTTTCATATGTACTCAAACCAAGTCTGTGTGTATGTGTAAGAAGTTTGTAATTAAGCACCTGTCCAAATGATCCTTTTCCTATCAAGGAATCAATCTCATAGCGGTCCATCCACTTCTCCCCATTCTTGACGATGTAGTCATAGTTATCATCGTCATAGCCATCATTAAAGACTTTCCTCTCTTTTTTGTGACTGGAATCTTCACCCTGACCCTGTTGGTGCCGTCGCTTCTTTTTTGCATAATACACCTGCAAATAAACCATAAAACATTTAACATGGTCAAACTTAGAAGAAATAAAATATTACTCTTCAGTGCTCAAAGTTTTATGAATACTTACAATACAACAAAATTAGGATTTCAAAAGATGCATTTAATCATAAACAAAACTAACCTCATTGATGTGTTTGTATGTTTTGATAAGGTCAATGGAGAGCTTCCTCAGGGGAGCTGAAGTTGGGTCACGAAAGCACTGGGGCATGTGCCTCTGAAGTATCAAAAGGGAAAATCACAACATTTCATAAACAAATAATATGCACTATAACATGGGCTACTCTATATTGCTGATGCTAAATCTTAGTGGCCATTCATTAAATGTAATATATTACATTTTTGCACAGTATTAAATGGCTAGACTGAAAGAGCATTTGACAGGCAGCTACTCTGCCTGGTGACAGCAGCAAAAAGGGAAGGAGGCTTTCATATTACATTAAGTATTGCAATTCTTGTAACACGACACATTAAGACTTAAAGAAATCCAAGAGCTAAAGTAGGGTAGGGTTAGTGTACCTGATTGGCAGTGAGCTGTGGTGTCTGGTCGCTGTACGGTAAGACCGTAACAGATTGGTCAGTGCTTGGCTGGTGGCGGTCACTGTACTGCTGGTGCGTATGGGGCATTGGAGCAGCCATCTGAAGACCAGCAGTGTGTAAAGAAAAAGAGGGCGCAAGCCGGACGGACGAAGGTTTGCATGCTGAAGTCTCTCCTCCTGGAAGAAATTAGCACTGTTATGAGTTGCATTATTGCCTTTATCCAATAGTATGTGTAGCAAAACACTCAAAGAAGGAAAAGGGTAATAATCATGACATAGAACAGCTGCATTTCTTCATCCACAAAAGACATTTTTGGCCCAAAAATAAAACCGGTGTAGATATTTGCTACTTACTGTACAGACTTCATATAAATATGCATTATGTGTTGCTTAATCTAACCACTGAGAGCATAAAAATGCCTAAATTTACCTTTGGATGAGAAGAATATATGCAAAATGCAAATTATGCATATGTAATATTCAGATGTATGTTGAAATGATCAAGCTCACTCTTAAACACAGACAAAGATGATCATAATATGTTGAGAATAACAAGGATTAATTCATTGTTAAAAGAAAATGTCAGATTAATAAAGTGTCTTTTCTTAAACATGTAAAGTCAGAAAAATGCATCAAAGGATAAGCACAAAATAAATTGTAACAGTAATATATCAACCTTTGTGAAGAAAAAGGAGCAAAACAGCAGCTTTAACAGTGAAAAGGGGTGAAAATAAAGCATCTCCACACTATACAGTGAATCATCCTTCATTTTAAGCCAGAAGGAATCAAAAAATTATCAAATAGCATGTTCAGCTATCAGCATCTCTCACCAGACAACACAATTCACCAGTGCTACACAGTAACCACTATTCAGAATCCCAGCAACAGCACCTAATTAGCATAGCCTATCACCACAGAGATACAGCGTGATTTGGCAAGCCCATCAATGCACAGACCAATCACAACGCAGTATGCAAATAGCCTACTTTTGTTGCCAGGGCAGAGCTGCTCCCATTTTCCAATGAGAAAACAAGAAATAAACAAGAAATAAAATTGAACTTTGGCACACTTAGACGCTGCTTTCAACACAAGAGCCTGACAGCAAAATAGCTGCACAGCCCAAAACCTGCACTCCATCTGAGAGCATTAGAAAGCTGACCCAGCTTTGGAAAAGGAAAAAATACACATCCACTGACAGAAATAAGAGGAACTGTAAGATGATAGAGCACATGCAAAGACTGTATTTTAAGAAACTAAGACATCTCACACACATATATATATATCTTCATATAGATAGATAGATATATTTTATATTATTATATATTTTCATATACTATCATATATATATATAGTATTTATCTATTTTTAATAAAAAGCTCATGCTGCAAGGCTGGACCTAAATAACTGTTAAATTGTTAAATTAAAGCAAATTTCATCAAAATACAAAGGACTAAATCTAATGCATTTTTATTTTAATGTTTTTATTCACATTACACTTATAGCACTAAAATAATAAGACTGATCTGTCATGATGACTAGTGTGTTTATTTTCTTGCTTGTTCAGCTGAGGCCTAAAAACAATTGTGTCAAACAGATTTTAATCACTTTGAGTTCTGTCTTCAAGTAAAGTTAAATTGCATTGAAAGGAAATTTAAAAACAGTATCGGCCAATCTCAATAATGATTTAACATTGTTTGTTCACTTTTTCCCTTTTCAACACATAACACATATCCCTTTTTGTCCCATGATCTGTGAGTCCAGATGTCAAATTCAAAACAGTAAAATAAGTGAAAGAGAAGAAGATCTTAGGTGCACCAAAGGGTTAAGGCTTAATATATAGCAGCTAACCTGGATGCATCATCTCCTGTAAAATTTCATATCATCCTGGGAGGAGAGTCCAGCAGCAAACCACAACCCACTACAAAGAATAAAAACAGAGCATTATCATTGTGCATCTTTGTAGGGTATTTTACTTCATGGTGGTTTAACTTTTGTTAAAAAGAGAACCTCTAAAGAACAGAGGGCACCCCAAAACTTTAAAAAGTGTGCTTCGGGTAAATGTATGAACTTTGGGGGAAATTTAGAGATTACACAGAAATTCAGAATAGGTAAGTTGCTTGTGGTGAAAAGCAATTAATACCTAGGCAATGAAAATTTTCAAAACACAAAATATCTGAAGCTGTAGTGAAACTATTAAAAGATGAACAGTACACTGAGAGAGGCCCAGACTAAATAACACTTAACAAAACAAATCAGGATTAATATTGTTGTGGACTTAATAGCACATGATCTCCTCTCAGCATGTCGACAGTCAATATACCTTTTATATTATAGTGGATTTTAAGACCTGAAATACACTTTTTAAAAATAGGTAGGCCAACTGACCCAACTGAAATTACTGTACAAGATTATGCAAATTGACAAAGAACAGAAAAAGTTTGGTTTGAGCCCATTTTACAAACACAATACCTGACAACACACTAAGATAACTAGAGGGTGAATTTGACATTTTAAAAATCACTAAAGCCTGTTGGGAAAATTCATCTGTATTTGACCACAAAGCCATTTTGCAAGCGCACTTGTAGCTCTTTACTCTCCTCTAAACGTTTGATTATTCTTCATTTTCAGTACTGACATATGAACAGTTCCTTTCCTGGCTCTGCTCATCACGGCATCAACGGGCCTATTTAGGTGTAAATATAACGACAGCTAGCTTGCTATTAGTAGCCGTATCATATCATAAGTGATAGCTAAAGACCTCTGTAACAAGCCTATGTGTCATCTTCTCACGCCCAACTGATTAGACCCATTACAAAGCTGAATCAAATGTAACCCATCCAAGACAATTAAAAGCCAAACGTCCGTGTATAAAGACGGCGCCCGAGTAGCTCTGTACTTACAGATGATGGGGTAGATCTCGTCATGGTTGGGATTTAGAAAGCATATTCAGTGTTAATTTGCGTCCTCTCTTGCTACATATCGTCCGTTTTGTGCCTCCAATTCCTCGTCTAAATGGCAAACGTATTCAGGCTCACGTTACCGTTAGCAGTCTAACTAGCTAACGTTGTCGTCGTTAACGTTACCCTGAAAACTGCGGGACAAGCAAGCATATCTCTCACCAATCCAACGTTAACGCTAGCTAGTGACGCTGTGTTCAGCCAGCGGGTTGTGGGGCCCATTCAGCTGGTTCGTCAACAAGTCAACGTTAACCATTAGCCAGGTTAGCCGAATTAGCTACCAGGCGTTAGCCAGGTTAGCTAGGTGAGCTTCCGTACTGTGCAACTCTAAAACCCAAACTACACATCTAATCTAAATAGAGCTATACATTGCATTGACACTAAATCAAACGGGGCCGTTAAGCTAGCTAACACGGCAACATCTGCTTAAATCGTACAATGACAGTGTCTAATATCGCAGGGTTAACGTTAGCTGTAACGTTAACACCGTGCCAGCATGACTCTCGGTCCAAGCCCACACAATCCGCTGCACCCTCTAGCTCACAACAACCTGGAAAACCGTCCCCGTCCAACATTAAAAATAGTCCGTTGACCTACTGACTGGAGGCAAAATGTTAACGCTGGCTTCAGCGGAGTCGGCACCGCCACAAAATGTTAGCTAGCCGCCATACCATAAGCTACCATTCTCAACTTCACTGTCGCGTCCATCATTGATAACCATTCACGTTCCATATAACATACATCTTCGAAATCCGTTAACGTGAAATGTGGAGATAGCGAAGGCGAATGTCAAAGATAACATTTTAAAATTGCTCACCTCTGATGGCACGATCTTCATTTAAAGTCCAATAACCTGTATGATGAGGAAACTTATCCAGCTTGAGATTCTCCCCTCCCTGCACGGTTAGCGAGTAATGTTAACGTTAAATCCAATCCTCGTCCTCTGGTCGGCAAACTCTAAAATTATTCGCCAGCCAGATTTAATACGCTTTTCATATCCAAAGCTTTGATGAACAACATCGGCGATCGAAGCAACTTTGACTAACGTTACTATCAGCTGATGACTAGCAACATGCTAACGTTAACTAGCACGCATAACTCACTAGCTAACCTTAGCGAACTGGCTAGCTAGTTGACAAAATGAACGCAGCTAACATTAGCTACCTGCCCTGGCTAGCTCTAGCTTCTTTGGCTAGCCTCAAGCTAACAATTCTAGCTACCGCTAAATAAACGTTATGCCAAATTCTGATTTTACGTTATCTTTGCAAATTTAGCGTCGGCTACTTACGATAAATACGACAACGCAGTTAACTCCAGAGTATTTTAAACATGAAACAGAAACCGTGTCCTCTGATAATTTTGGTTAGGAATTTTGTGTCAATTTTCACAAAATGGCGCGCGGTCCAAACCTGCGCAGTGAACCGGCCCGGTGGACCAGAGACACGGACAACTGAGTTAGTGCGGCGCCGCCTAATTATTTCAACTATGTTAAAACGTCGGCCTCTTGATCTTCTTAATCCGATCCACTAGACGCATTTCGATATCCAAAAACGTCAAATATATATCCACTGACAGCATTATTCCGGCGGGAAGGGAGAACATTTGAAAAGACTGAGCTGGGAAAAAAACCCTCCTGACAAAATGGCGATGCTCTAGCTTGTTGCCATGGCAACTGTCAATCAAAAAATAAAGTACCCGGATGTACCAATGACGAATAAAATCTAACTGGCCAGAGTTGCAGGACACATATAATAACTCCAGTGGTGTCCCTGCCTGTCTTTTTAACCGTGTTTGGCCTGTTGCTACCATCCGGCAGAGATATATATCGCCTGACTGCGTTCATTTTTCCCATTTGAAACCACCATGGCCTTCATGATTATAACTTTGTGACACCTTGCTGAGTTTTCCTTTTTTTTATTTAGTATTGGCCATTTTAAGAATAACTCATTTAGTCAGGATTTTAGAAATAGAAATACTGAGGTCATAACGCCCTACACAGCCCTTCGGCCCACATATAATTGTGGACAGGGAGAGAAAAAAAAATATCTAGAATAGTGTTTTATTACTCTTCATTTATTCTTTACTCTGTTCTTGATTTATCATGATGTGTGCATAATTATTCCATCTTTGTGTTTACATTTTGAGCTGCCGTGGAAGAATAGTAACAAAAGACAGGGAATTTTGTTCTAAAAACTTTGGAAGAAATCTTCTGTATTTGTCTAAATACGAGTCTCAGATAAACTTGGAATATATTTTGAGGAGTCTTTTTTTAAGTTTTATTTAGTCCCCCATCACTTAGGTTGAAATAGCTTCAGGAACTTAATGGCCAGTTTGAACAAGAGGAATGCTTACAGGAAGGCCAGCCTGTTTCAATGCACATATGGACACCTGATTATTGATTAAGTTAAAGATACAATATGTCACTACAATATAAGAAATAAGTGCACTTCAGTTTTAGTGGGTAAGAAATAAATTGATTAGGGCAGCTTGTCTGCTGAACAACAAGTCAAATCTATAGCCATTTATCACAAGCCTTTTCAACATAAGCCAAAACACTCTTTAGTACGTCTCTGACTGACAGCTTTGCATACAAATATTATTTCCCTGAATGGTCCATTCACAAGAGGTTCAGGTAACACACTAGCATGATATCTGTGATCTGAGTGAAATTGTCAGCTTATGACTTCTGCTGGTTGAATTAAAACCCTTTAGGAAGATAATTTTTGTGTTTCATTTTAGCTTGACATTTTCAAAAAAAAGAAAGAAAGAGAAAACAGAAAAAACTACAGCTTTGCTGGAAACATTTGAATGGTCTGTGACACTGGAGTCGTCACTGCAACAGGTCTGGACTGTATTTTGGAAAATATCAATCCTGCTTTTACTGCCAAAGATGTAATGGAGAGAGCTATCCATCCTGATTTATTTGTAATCAGAGGATGTATGTCGCTTTATTGTTTGCTTTAGCTCTTTAAGTGGTGATATAATTATGTAGTGATATGTGTTATGTGTTGAATTATTGTGTTGTTTTGTCTTTATGTTTAATCTTAATGTATTTTTTTTGCTTTTGTAGACCCCAGGAGGAGTAGCTACTGTTGTTATCGTAGCTAATAGGGATTTGTACGCACAAAATGTAGAGTCTCTGTCGGCCCATTTGCAGATGCAACTCATGATTGGCTCTAGTGCATCACTGTCACCTTCTCCATCACTACTGGTGGAGTTTCCAGAGTTCACAACAGCTTAGGGCTTGTTTTACTATAGAAGGAACCATTTTGGCCTCATCGTTAGTGTGGTGCATGGCTGCCATTTGTATCTTGACCAGTATCTCCATTTACACTGGCCAAATTACACGTGGGATCAACATGTGATCAGTACAACCAGAGAGTGCTGCAACTTTTATGGTTGCAAGTGAGACTTTTTTTCAAGCCTGCAGTAAACAAGTCAGTAGCTGATATTTCAATGCAACATTTCTTTTTTTTTCAATTCTCTTTCTTCCATCCTAAGGGTAGATGCTGTGAATAAACATTGCAGTTTCCTTTGTGCTAGCAAGTCACGTGGTTTCACTGAACTTTACAGGACTATGTCAATCAGCCAATTAACCAAACTTTATTAGTATGGCTTCTTTTGTACAAGTTAGTGCAGTTCAAAGTGTTTTAAAGATGGCTGACAAGCTGCTAACACGAGAGTACAAATATAAACTAAAATGATTTGAGACTAATGCACATGATAAATAAAAATGTAGAAATAAAACAAAATAGATAACAAATAAAATGGATAAAACATTTGAAACAGTAATACAGTAAAATGAATATTAAATAAAACAAATAATGGCCATTAAATATTCTAACCAAAATTCAGGCTAACACGTTTGGTTTAAAGTTTTACTTTTAAAGATATCACTGTCTGTGGCTCACCACAAGTTTTTGTCCTGCACTTTGGAACAACTAAAAAACTCGGTCCAGAGGTCCTGAGCGTCCAGGTTCATACACTGAAAGCATGTCAGACAAATAGGCCGATGTAAGACCATTACACCCTTTAAAGACAAGTTAAAACAACTTTAATATCAATATGGAAACTGACAAACTGACTGGTCCCAGTCAGCACTCAGGCAGCAGAGTTCTGAATGAAGCATAACTGACTTGTGACTTTTTTTGGTTCGACCAGACAGGAGAACATTAAAATAGTCTGGCCCCACTGGTCCCTCTGTGTAGCTCAGGGAGAGAAATGGTGGCAGTTTAGTTTACCTTTTGAGAGGATAAACAGCAGATACGGTGTCATATCCCACCTGAACCCTGAAGTTTATTTCTGACTCTAAGACAGCACTAAAGTGTCTTGCCTGTTGGTTTGGTGTAAATCCTAATGAACTGATTTTGTGGGCAGCTTCTCTTATCATTACCGTTCCTTTGGTTTCACCACCACACAGCACAATTTCCTGTCCCACCAACCAAAAGCAGTCAGCTAGTAGCTGGCTTGGTAGCATCAAACATAGTTACAGTAACTTTTGGTAAATAATGTGTGCGTCCATACTTTCATACATCCATGTATTCTCTAAAGGAATAATTTATTCCAATGGGGTCATGGTGTTGGCAGCATGGTGGTGTCGTGGTTTCGGGGTTCAAAGGTTTGCCGTTTGCCTTTTCTGTGTGGAGTTTGCATGTTCTCCCTGTGCTTACATGGGTTTTCTCCGGGTACTCCAACTTCCTCCCACAGCCCAAAGACATGCATGTTAGGTTAATTGGTGACTCTAAAATGTCCGTAGGTGTGAATGTGAATAGTTGTCTGTCTCTATGTGTTGGCCCTGTGATTGACGGGCGATCAGTCCAGGCTGCACCCCGCCTCTCAGCCAATGACAGCTGGGATTGGCTCCAGCCCCCTGTGACCTTTAAGAATAAGCAGTATAGACAATAGATGGATGGGATAGCGGTGTGCTCGTAGTTCCTAGAGCACCTACCTTTGGTGCCTACCCCTATGATAGGCAGCATAGCTACATTTTCTCACTTTGAGAGCACACACACACACACACACACAGTGAGGTGCAGCCTTAGTTCCATCGAAATTAAAACACCTTGGACAACAGTTCACTGGTGCTCAACACTGCTATCTAAATAAAAGCTAACAATATGACCAAGTAAAAGTAACAATATGACAAATGTGGAAATATTCTCTTACATGTGAAATTCCGGCATTCAGTGCAAAAGTTTTAGCATCAAAATATACCTAAAGTATCAAAAGTACAAGTACTCATTATGGAGAATTGCCCATTTCAGAATAATGTTTTTTGCATTAGGCTGTATAACTGGGCCATAATTGTTGGTGCATTCATGTGCATCTCTTTAATGTTATAGCAGATAGATGGGGCTAATTTTAATTACTATAAATACTGCTAGGTAGTTTGTGAATTTTCCCCTGGGAAACAGTAAAGTCTTATGTTAATCTATGATGATGAATCACAATGCATTTGTTGATTATACTTTGTATTATTAATCTGAATCTTCAAAGCATCACAAGTGACTGGGTAAATGTAATGAAATAAAAAGTACAATATGTGGAGTTAAAGTATAAAGTAGCAGGAAATGGAAATGCTGAAATAAAGTACCCAAAAGTTGTACTGAACAGTAAACGTACTGTTCTAAGGTTGTATTCTTAAGCAGATATTGAAGCCAAAAATCACAATTAATTTCTAGGACATTAACATTGTTTTTGGACAGGTCTGTAAAACATATGTTGAATCTATTTTATATTTGATTCATAAAACAACGTGCTTGGTTAGTTAACAATACACAGTCCGTTAGCCTTTTTGAAAACGTACTCTCCGTGTCTATGAAATTACATATAAAACACATCTGAGACTGAGGCAGAGGACAATAATTTACCACTTTCCTATATGGTAAAATGAAGGCAAACTGCCCTGCATGGCAAAATAAAACACTTTAGCAAACTTGTCATCTTTCCTGCCTCCCCTTCTTCATTTCTTCATTTTCTTATTACCTCCTATTTCACTTTGTCTTTTGTTATTTCTTTCTTTTAATGTTCCCTTCATCTTTTAAATACTTCCATCCTTCTATTTCCCTGTTCTGCTGGACCAGACAACAAACAGCACAGCGTACTACATTAAGCCAGTTTTGATGATTTGCAGGTGAACAGACCTCTGGTTAAACTGTCCCCAACCATGATTCAGTTTTTAGATATCTATCGTACAGAGTAAGCATAATTCACTTTCCATTACTTTATTTCAACACATATCAGGTTCTACTAGATTCTTTGAACAGATTTCTGGACCAAGTTGCACAAACATTTTCTAAAAAGCTGAACCATATATATCATTCACGGTGTCCTTGCTCAGGTTTACAGCGTACTAGTAGTAATGGTATTGCAGTAATGGCATATACTTTTGAACAGCATTCATCAAGTTAATCAAACCTGCTTCTGAGCCAAGACATTAGCTAAAAGGAACACTTCACCCCAAAATTATGATTTCTCCAATAACTTCTCAACTTTCATTAGCCAAGATTTTTTAACAGAAAAGTTTGAGCTTGAAACAAAAGCTTTGTAATCTCATTATCTACTGTTTGTTTATCTAAAATGCATGTATATTCACTCATCTCATGCTCTTTACTATGTCGTTAGTGGCACCGTAGACAAAGATTTTCAGTGCAGAGTGTCTTTGAGTGAGTGCTATGAGTGAGGGATGTGTTAATTGTGGTCCACAACAGGAGTGTGCAGTTGCCACAAAGAACCTAATGCATAAAGCAACAGAAAGATGAATACACGACCACTGTCAAACCACACCTAATGCCCAAAGCCCACAGAAAAAACAAAAAAGTTCCCCCATGTTCCTGAATGATCTTTCCTACTGGCCATCCTGAGACTTTGGGAAACACAGACAGCAGTGAGATATGCAAAATAGACTGATTAGGATGTCAGACAATCAGTTATTTTATAATTTGAATTAAGATAAAAGATTTTGCCAATATGGTGGACAGGTAATTATTTCTGTACACACGTTTAACGTGCATAGAAAGGGTGTAAAGTAATCCAGCTGTAGGTCTTAGTCTAGAACAGTTCATAGTTTTTAGAAAACAATTTTTGATTTGTAATAATTACTTTTTTATTATGAAGTCCTGAGTGAATTCTAAGTTAAATAGGTGTAATGGTTTTTAACAATGTGGTTAAATTATGGGGCCAAAGAGATGATGGTACATAGAATTTCAGGTTTTTAATTAGCACTAGTAAAATGAGGTTTTCTCCTTTGCATATGTTGGCTTAGTGAAATCTTCATCACTGCATTTGCTTTTCATGTGAAAATGGTAAAGTACTGAGTCAGCTGCTCATGTCAGTAGATACTATACTTGTCTGGTTGGTGGAGCCTGTTGGGTTTCAATGAATTGATCTACATTGTTTCTCCTCTGGCGGACAGCATTTCTCTGAGGTCAAACCAGCTTGGCCACTGCAATTCAAGCCTTCTTTTAATCTTTAGTTCTTAAAGCAATTGTTTAGTTACTTCAAGACTATGTTGAATCCAAGACTGCTCTTAAACGTGTCTGAGAAAGAAGATTGTTGTTCATCAAGTTTTATAAGACATTTTAGTCATTTGTCTTAATCCTTAATCTGAAAAATGTCACATCATGTCACAGCCATGCAAAGTTGAAACTTGAAGTGTTTGGTGCACAAATTGTCTTTTTGTCTGACTGCCGGAGGACATACAGGATTTACTGAAGGTCACAGAGGTCATGGACATGTCATGTTTTTTATGTCATGATCCCAAAATAATTATTCATCAATTTGTGTGTTTCAAGGTCATGAAATACTGTTTTAACAGTGAATTTAAGAACTGTCAAGATTCTCATTTGGCAATTTTCTACAAATGTGACAAAAATAATAGTTAAAGTGCTACAAGAAATGCTCCAAATGTGTGACATCATGTCAGTTTTCTTTCTTTTGCACGCATACGAACAAGACAAGAGAGGAACCGTGAACCCTCACAATGTTTTATACAAACATCCAGAGATCCTGGTAAGCAGGATTTGAACGATTGTCAGTTGTAGTTTTTAGTTTTTCATTAACTTAATGTTATAACAGAGCTTCGGTCTTTAATCAGTTTTATCCTCACATTCTCAAAAAGTCCAGTTCAATGTGTAACTTATGGGCTCTGACCTCAGCTATGCCAGTAAAGTCTCTGTTGTCGGAAAAAAAACAAAAAACTCACATCTAACAGGTTTTTCTTGAATTCGAAGCTGTCTGTTACAGTATATTCTTTGTCCACAGGATGGCAGCAGAAGCTAATTTTGAGGTTGGTATATGCAGACCATCTGGTGATGACGTCTGATGATGCCTAAATTTTTTAGTGTACACTTTGTTCAGAGATTGGACTCAGTAACACAGCTACTAACTGGCTGAGTGGAAGCTGGTCCAAGGTATTGACTATGCTGAGGCTATCATTGCCACAGGGTTAAGGACGTGAAGGCCATTAGCGTCACTGACCTGTAAATGACCTTGCATTTCATGTGATTATCGGATAAATAATGTGTTTTCAGACGTCTTTTAGGTGTCTTTGCTTAATGGCATGGGTCATGTCCTTGTAGGCCTTCGTGGCTCAAAATGTAGAATCAATCACATTAAACATTCCTGCCTTTTCTGTTCATGAATGTGCTCACAGGCCTTTTCCACTTCAACCAGTGAATATACAGCAACAGTTTTTCCATGATGCTGTCCACTATGATGTAATGTGGAAGGCCCTGCAAAGTCACCAGACTGACTCACAGTAGTGTATTAAGTGATGGAAGAAGATATCAGATACTGTACTTATGGAAAACAGCAAACAGTGTTCTCAAAATCATACAAGCATCAGCAAGATATACTTTAATTATCAAGTTATTATGTAGAATCACCCCTTACAGATTGTCACGTTTATATACATGATGTAATTGGATTTTTATTATTAATGATGTATTAACACGTAAAAGGCATTTTGATATCGCAGCTGTTTGAGGTGTAGCTAATTATTTCTTTTCGGGTTGTTTTTTTTCCATTAAAAATAAATAAATAAATATGAAAATATTAAATAGTTTTGAAATTAATGTACCGGAGGCAAAAAAATGCAATAATTCCATCTTAAATGTATTTAGATCGAGGGATATTATAGCAGAAAATGGAAAGAACAAGTAGCTAAAACTTGTACTCTAAGCAGTACTTGAGTAACTATAGTTAATGTCACTGTTACAAAGTTTTGAACCTGATATGAACACGATCCATCCAAATTTTTGTTTTCCAAATGTTTGCAGTCGCACTGCCAACAGGATCACATCTATTAGGTTTTAGTTTGACATACCATCTCCCTTAAAAGGTGACGCCTGGCCCAATAGTTTCCAAAACTGTGAAGCTTGTCGGGTTTCCTGTTAATGGAACATTTTTAATAATCCTAATATTGTGGGAAAAAACATATAACAATAGTAACAAAGTCTCTTTAGGTTCTGCTTTTGGCAAAACTCATCAGGTTTGATATCAGTTGATCAGATTACAATTTTGACATAATTCTTCATAACAGAGGTACATGTTGCCTTCTTAGTGTCAAAGATTGAATGTATTTACAATAAGTTCTACCGCAAATGAATCAAAATATAGGAATAAATCTATCTTTTGGTTTTATGTTGTACCTCTGATGTATTTTTTAAAATCAAATTCCAAGATTGATTCTAATAAATCTGTTCCTGCACAATTCATTACTAAGTTCATATAACGTTTGAAACTCTTTGTCTGCTCATGAAAAAGATCTATTCTCTCATGGTCTGTTTTCCACATCTATAGTTTTGTAGAATTACTGTACAACGACAGTCTTCATGCAGTCGTTCTGCACCATCACCTCACACGTTCTCTGCACGTGTGCAAGTGAATAACAGATCTGAACCGTGTTGCTCTTTATTTCAAAAGATGATCAAATGAAAGAGGTGAAACTCTCACAACATAATTAATATTCAGTGGACTTCACTTTTCCAAATGTACACTTTATTTTAAACAAAAGTACAAAAAACAAACATCAGATATTTACAATACTTGCATGGCAATGTTCACTTTCTTTGGTCATTCTTCCAATTTTGATGGTTTTAACACAAGGTAGGCAACAAACAGCAGCTTGGAGGTCTGAGATTATCACATGCTGAATCTATAATTCAACCAGACGCTGAGCAACCTACTTATGACTCAGAACTTAATTACATTTTTGTAAAAGTCTGCAAGCAATTTATTAACGGTTGAAATCCAAGTTATGAATGATGCAACGATTAGTGAATTTGCCTACCAGGACAGTTTTATCTTGCACAGTATAAATAGCAAAAAGAAAATTAAAATCACACTTCACAATTACATCCTGTTCTTGGTACATTTTTCAAATTTAGTAAATGCTCTCGAAGGACCAAAATTGTGACGTACAGCTGCGCTTATTCCATCGTATTCTACACAAATCTGACATGAAAACATGAACCCTAGTGCACATCACAAACTGAAGCAATTACAGGTAGATTTTCAAAAGAAGGCAAACGTATCATAACAGCTACTTTGAGACAGACATCTGGCTCAACAATCATACCTCCACACCCATGGAGCGCTAATTGATAATTCACTTGCAGCTATGACAGACAAACTAAAAAAAAAAAAAATTATTTCTCAACTACAGGCTCAAGGACTATTTTCTTGGGAATAGCATGAAAACAAACAACTTTATGTAAACCAATTTGTGCAGCCAAACTTTAGCCAGTAAAATGAGTTGGCTTATGCTATTCATTCTCTCAAGAATCTACCTGCTTGTGTTATACAGTGGTTATGTTGAATGTATAGTACATTTGAAAAAAAAAAGAACAAAATGAACTTTTTCTGAACAACAGCAATGAACTGAGTTATCCTCATTTTCTCTCCTTGTTATTTTACAAGGAGGTACACATGATCGAGACCGAAAAAATAAAAAGTCATGTAACATCAAAGAACTCTGTGGCACATCATCTACTTCCTGAAAATCATATCATCATCTATGACTAATGCCGAGTATAACAATATACCCTTAGCCCTTTCAGGAATTTCATCTCACTTTCAACATGTTTTTACGCCTGAATGAACAAACTGAAATGAATGCACAGATAAACGGGTTTAGTACACCGATGTTGAAGGCAGAGGTTGTTCGACCGTGATGAAGTGAAACTAAGAAGCGATGGCGGTGACGTCCCTCTGTTCCTGCTATGTCTCCAAGGGCCAAACACTCAAACACAGGCTAATGTGGGCCTACACATCCTTACAGCAAAGGCAACTGGTCTAGTAGTAATTTTAACTTGCATCAACTAACAAAACCAAAAGAAAGATCTGCATTTTCTGTTTCCCAGACTCCATTCTAAAAAACATGAATCCTAATAGTAGACAAGTTTACACGTGTATCAGTAGTGCAGACAAGTTATGTATATCACATAAAGTATCCATTCTTTTTTTTTTTTTGAGGAATGGAGGAGTGAGAGTTTGAGGGGCTGTGGGGGTGTTTGGATATGCTTTTTAGCAAAATTCTCCCTGAAACCAAATCCAAACGGTCTTCATCCTAATGTACACTGTTTTTTTTCCCCCGAAGACAGAGGTGATGAGAAATGTGCAAAAGTTCCATGTTCTCACTGGAAAGAAAGGAGCGAATGGAAACGATGTTATTTAAAAAAGAATGACTGTGTTTATTTAGATGAATAATTGAAATCTTTTGTGTTCTACCTTTCACATTCCCAAAGGGTGGTTGCTGTTTCTTTACACCTCAGCTTTTTGGCTGTTCTCCTCCACTTTCTCCTCCAGTTTTTTCTCCTCCTCAGAAGACCCGTTCTCCTTTTCACCAGTCTTCCAGCTTCCTTGCCTGTTTAGAATAAAACATTGTTACCCGACGTGCTGATAAACCTTCCCTCTACAGTCACTCAAACTTATACACACTAAGTACTTATATTAGCCAGTTATGTGCTCATGATCAATCAGAGCAAATTCCTTTAATTTGGCAAATGCAAGGTTGATTACTAAGTAGGTAAAACAGGACACCGCCTCGGTGCCAAAGACCCTGCATGCTTTTAAAAGCCCCAGATCCCCTAAGGTGAATTCTCATTAATTTAGTTAAAGGAATGGCCAAAAGTTGGATTAGAAGATCAATACCACTTACAGCTGTCTGTCAAATACGTATCAGGAGCCAGCAGCCAGTTAGCTTATCTTAGCATAAAGACTGAAGGCCAGCCAAAGATAACATTATCATTATCCACTAATTACCACATAAAGCATCGTTTGTTTAATCCAAACCAAAAAAAAGATGGTTCCAGGTTTACATTTTGTAGATTATTTTCATTAGCTGTAATCCTAAAATTCATAATCCTAAATTAAGGTGCATGTAGATGTAGAGAAAACCTCAGATACTATTATTCCAGCATATGAACACTCCTCTCTGGGCATTTAATGAAGCTGACATGTATGATTTGCTGTGTACTAGATGGTAACTTGGTGGTGACTGGGAATACACTGTGGGTGTAATGCAAAGCTACTATTTGTGTCTGTTTATTACACATTACACATTTTTCTGTGGTTGTCTACTGTCAAAATACACCTTTTACATGAATAGGTTAAGATGCTCACCATGTATACAAAACAATATTCATGACATGATACTTATTATCTCTTTGTGCAATGTTGGATTCTGAAGTGAATCTTGAGTTTGTGACATAACTTTATTATGATTTGTGGACAGGCTTAAATTGACTTCTTACTTGGATTTCTTCATGTACACCCAGTATGTCAGGCCTATAACCATAGTGGCGACGAGGAGGCCGACTACAACTCCAACCACCAACTTGGTTTGGTCGCTGTCATCTGACTGGTCTGTAACAGAGATAAAAACACAAGCATCAGAGATCTGGGACATGCATTTCAGTAAGAAACCCCAGCCTGAATGCATGTGAATATGGGGAAGAAAAAGTCATTAAGTGCAATAAAAGCATTGATGAGTGGACACATCCGCACTGTACATGGTTATGACTCCTTGAGTTAAATGTTAATGGCAGGTATTCTTAGTTTATGACTTGTTTCATCAGCCAATGGGATTATGGACAATGTTGACATTGTGTCAGGATGCTGGTAGCTCCATTCCTCTTATTTCTTCATATTTGTATTTTATCAAAGGAAAAACACTGTCCAAATATTGATTTTCCAGAGTCCAAGGTGATATCAAGGGTAAATATTTGATCAAGAGCCTTCTTTCAGTAAGCAACAGTTGATTCCCCCATAGTCTTTTGTCACCCCCCTCCCGCCGATTCTTACAAGCAAGAAGACTGCTACAACTTACCTTGTTTATCCATTCTCACCTCCTCAATTACTGAAATCAGATATGAAATAAAATTAACGTCCAACGAAAAAAAAAAAACAAGCTTGATGTCCAGAAAAATTACTACTCTACTTCTATTCTACTTTTGCATGCAAGTAGTTCAAAGAGAGAACAGATTAAGTCCAGCATCCCAACATACACACACTGATCGAGGGAGAAGAGAGAGGTGGAATGCTTTCTCAAACACGCGGGAATGAGTAAGCAAGAGAGAGAGAGCAAAGAACGAGGTCAACACTGCACGCTTATGGACAACAGTGTGCACAAAGTGCTAAGTGCATGCATTAAATACATTTTGACGGTGATAGTAAAAAGTAGGACCTTCACTCAGTGACTTTTAAAAGGCGAATAACCACCCAGATAACAAAACAGAAATCTGTCAATACGTCAGTGGCAGCATTCAGTTTTCCTCGTAATGTATACATCATGTATTGATTCATATTTTATTGGATTAAAGCTGATTAGTTGATTATGCAAGGAATGTTATACTATACTATAAACCTTATCGAAAGGTTTATGACAGCCTTAATGGTTTTTTTTTTTTTTACTACAGAAAAAAACTTAGGTGCCTCACGTACATACCTGCTTAATCATTGTGGTTTTATTTAAGCACCAACATCATGTAAAGTCAACATGCAGACAGAAAGAGTTAGTGAGCAGAGTAGGAATACACCCACAAAGGCAGAGCACTAGGCTAGGCTTCGGCGAGGAATAGAAAGCGGAGATAGACGAGAGAACTACGCTACCACTTTCTACTTACAGGATAACACAGTTATAGCTCTGGTATCCACGCCAAAGTCATTGGACACCGTACAAGAGACGGTCAGATTGGCAGTAGGCACGACTGTGATCTTGTGCGTTATCTTTCCGTTGACGAAGGGACTCTCATCAAACTGAAAAATAACAGAGGAAAATATACACAAATGTTAGTGTGAACATGTCTGACTTAGAACTGTTGCATTTATAAACCTGCCCACTGCATGGGAGGGGTGTATACTAATACCACTAGGGGGCGATGTTGGATTGATATGTGACTCAGCCTTTCCATGACAAAGACCGTCTGTGTGCCTCTGGGATATAGACACTCGTGTCTCAGAGGAAAACCTCAGACACAAAGACAAAGTGCCAACACCCTTTTTACATCCTCTACATATATAAGAGGATGTGGCAATTTTGTAAATATCCATTACTGAGCCTGTGTTATTGCATTATTCTGCCTGAATAGGATCTAAACCATGCAATATGAGGAGAAAAAATAAACTTTGACTGACATGTAGAAATGTGTGTTATTTCCAAAATGCTTTGTCCTTCAGTGAAAGAGTTCCGTGCACCTTTGGATTTGATTAATAATTACGCACAGGTTCAGGTTTTGAGGTTGTTATCGAGGTTAGACACTGACTGAAAGGGCTGAAAAGAACTGTAACCATCCTACACAAACACCCTCGGGTTCATATGTAATTCAAACTGCTTCATTGAGTGGTTCTGCTATCAGTGTGCACACAGGTGCACCACAGAAACAAAGGAGAAAAAGGGTCTGTTTAAAAAAAAATACCTTCATGACAGTCTGGTGCAAAATACTGTGTTTGAGCCTCAGAGAAAATGATGAAATGTACTCTTTCGAAACACTGAGCAAAACCACCTAGATATGTTTGGACTAGATAAGTTCAAAAGTGTGACAGCCGGGGAAAATACTAACAGTGTAAACTGCTATGCACATAACAGGGTGAGTATTCACTCACTCTGCAGCACAGGGAGAGTGGCAAAAGCAAAGCAGGATCTGTCTCAGGACCAAGACACTGACAAACCTTCGATTGTTTAGCTTCCTCTCAGAGTCCAAGGGGAGGAGGCTCAAACAGACTCTGTTTAGTCACACCTTCATATCTCTCCTGATGTTATTTATTCAGCAGACAGAGCCATTATGTTTAAACAACCATATGGGCATCTCAGTAGTTTGTCTTCACTACTAATGGAACCATTCATAGCATCCAGTGAAGAAACAAGTGCATTTTCAGAATGTGATTGATGAAACAGACACCTAAATTGTGCTAAATATATCATCACAAAGTGTAAAATAATCTACACACTGGCTAACATTTAGATGCTGTTGGCTAAAGATGCTGCTACGGTTACTTACAGCACAAGAACTGTGTTGCCATCTTAGTCAGACCATGAATTTCTATGACAACCAGTATTGATCAGCAAAAGAATGACCGCTTTAAAGGGGGAAAAAATGAGAGGCTTTGCATGCAACTTTCAGTTTTAAGTGTGCTTCTAAGTGGTCCGGAGGTAGACCTGAAGAACTAACAGGATGAGTGCTTACTTAAAGCAGATATTCATCCTGTTTTGAATCAATAAATTGTTGCTTTAACTGTGTCAGAAAAAACACAAGTTTTGCAAAAGGCTGTTTCAAGGAAAGGACAGACTTCTACAAAAACTAGACTAAACTAGACTGGACTTTTTCAGCAATAGCCATTCAGTGTATTTATATTCATTAGGTTTCATTCAAACTATCTACACACAAGGTATTTGCTGGAAACGATCCAGCATGTAATCCTGCTTTACTGTTGGCAAATTACTCAAAAACTTCTCAACTTCTTTATTAAGACAATATGGGTTTGCATAGTTGTGCTGTAAACAGATTCACCAGCTGCTCCTCTGTTGTATATCTGCCAAAGTAGCTGCTCAAGAAGTGTTTGCTGTTTCATGCCACATGCTTCAAGTCCACTTCTCGTTTTGAGGAGTGGTGCGAGCTGCATCTGCTCCCACTACAACTCCCCCAACGCCCAAATGCTCATCACTCTGGCGTGGACACCGTAAACAAACTAACCTTGAATACCAGCGAGAAAATTGGTTGGTTTGCATTCAGCCCAACAACAAATTTGATTTATCGATCTAGAAAAGTCCTGCGTGTAAGTACTGGGAATCTTGCAGAAGACTGCACGTGTGTGTGTGTGTGTGATACGTCCAACCGTCCAAACATCCTCCTGCAAAGCCCATCCCAGATAAATGGTGGCAATGAATTTACACTACCGCATTTGAGCTTTTATCCTTTGTCATCTATATACGGTACTTCTGTAGTCTATTTATCACTATTATGGCTATGGTTGCTTTCAGTTTCTTCAAGCATTGAGGTGAGGAATGTGAAGAATTTTCCTGCACGCTGGAACAAGACAAGAAGTTGAGCGTACATGAAAAAATAAAACTGCCTTGCAATCATAAAAAATAAATGCATGACCAATACCGAAGTGCCATTGATGCTCCAGGAAACGGCTGGCTTTGGAGATCCTTCAACCTCACAGATCAAGACTTCATGCTGGCCGTCTTCACCGGGCTGTTTGGACAGCTGCCTGATAACTGGAGCACCTGCAACAGGACGAAACTCTTCAGATACATCTGAATGAGAGAATGATTCTCATTGGCTGCTTTTCATTCCTGAACACACCCGAGAAGGAATAGTTTGATATTTTTGTGTAATATGCTGACTTTTTCTGCAGAGAGTGAGGAGAGGCCATTGATACCGCTCTCGTATTTGTCTGTTAAATGTGTAGCTTCCACGGGAGACTAACCCAGCTTAGCTTAAGCATCACTATAAAGACTGGAAACAGAGGGAAGCAGCTAGCCTGGCTCCATCTAAAGGTAAAATGTTATACATAGTTTGTTTGATCTGTACAAAAAAAGAAAGAGTGAAAATGACAAGTTGTGATTGTGACTAACTTCCTGGAGTCTCTACTGGTTTCCTGGCAACCCTCAATCAACCTGCAAGGAGTCGTTTTGACAATTTCTTTTAATAAGATTTAAACAAACAAGCCACAACATATTAATTTGTGAGCTTTAGGGGTAGTTTTTCAGCTGATTCTCTTATCATTGCACAGAGCCAGGCTAAGTGTTTCCCCCGTCTTTATCCTAAGCAAAGCGAACAGGCTGTAGCTTCCTGTTTGCTGTACAGACATGAGTGTGGCATAAATCCTCTCATCTAACTCTCAGCAACAAAGAGAACAATCATATTTCCCAAAATCTCTAAGCTTCTTCTTCTTTTCAGCCCTTACCTTCAACAAGGAGCTCAAATGAAGCTTTTCGGCTGAGGAGCCCCATTGTCACCTCACACTCATAGCGGCCAGAGTCTGAGTAAGTCAGCTTGGTAAACTCGGGCTCTTTATCCAGTTTAATATTATCCTGAATTCAGGGAAAAAAATATGACCACTGTCAGTGACATGCACAAACGTATCTTCATCGATTTCAGCTCTGCTGTACCGAAGATTGATTTTACCTTTGTCCAGGACACCTTTGACTTTCCTGAAGCAGCAATGGACAGAGACAGATCCAAGGCCTCACCGGCGCTCTTGACGATATTTCCAGAGGGGCTTAAATTGATGTCAAGGTCTAAAAGGGGAGGAGAGGATTGTGAAAAGATCGTTCGAAGGCCTGACAAGGGTCAAAACATTCCTGTTCTTAACCATACAACCCTACACTTGGCTCACAGCCCCGCGGATGCAGCTTATTAGAGGCAGCACGGTTGACACAACAATTTTCCTTACAAAGCACAGCAAGACAGGTAGGCTGGCAAAGAGAGACATTAGGCTTTCTATTCTCTAGCAAGCATTTTTCACAGTAACAAATAAGATTACAAGCAAAACAGGAATTACAATGACAATGACACTGGTGTGTGGCAAAATTGCAGTTATTTCTATTTTTCAGGAAATACAACATGTTTTGGTGTCTTACAGTAAACTGTGATCTTCTTAGATGCTTCCATTGTTGGGTTGTCAATCAGAGAGCATTTGTATTCACCAGTGGTGTCACGAGAGACATTCGTGATGGTGTAACTATCCGTGTTTTCCACTTTCACCGGCTCACCCTTCATAGACATACAGCCAAACAGCGGCAGGTGATTAGTTTATGACGTCTTGTCGAAGAAAAACAACATAATACAGTTTTATATACAGTTCTAAATGCTGAGAATGTGTACCTTAAGGTGGAAAGTAAAGCTAGTGGGAGCTGGGTTACCGTCCGCCACACACTTCAGAGTCACGTCGTCTCCCTCCACCAGAGGGTCCTGAGCAATGACCTGAAGGACGACGTTCTCTGTGGAGTCTGTGCAGAAAATAGGTGATAAAAAGTCAGAGAGGGAATGTATGCGAGGGTGGAGGCTGTATTAAGTGGAGCGTGTGCCCCCAACAGCTCACTGTGGGGACTGCAGAGACGGACGGCGGCTGTCCACTACAGTGAGCTGTAACTTTCTGCCTCAGTGTTGGTTATGACCAACTTCAAAATGCAGCAGAGGAGATGGTTGAATTACAGTCATATTCTCAGGCACTCAACCAAGCAATCCTTTCAGAGCTCAACGCTTCTGCTCCAACTGAGACAAACTCTTCACATTTCATCTAAGAAAGTCTTTGCACCTCTGATAAGGCCATGGCGAGCAGGTAACTTCAACATTGAATGCCGTGTTCGGTATAAATCCCACTACAGAGTTAAAGAATCCACACCTCATTTTTTAGCTGTCACCATTAAAAAGTGCCGTTACTCTTGCCTTGCTCGGCTGAAATCAGAAGAATTGTTAATACAGTCTGAAAAATAACAGAGGCGGCAGTCTGTCTTCACTGGCTACAGCTGAGGATTTTAAAGAGCTTTTCTTGGGCTTCGTTGAGAGCGTGTGGGTCAGGGACTGCTGCTGCTGATGTAGTCTTGAAAAAGCCCAGTGAGACGCTGAATGCGATGTTGAAAAAAACCTTGATATCAATTTAATAGTCAGACTTTGAGTGTATTTTTTAATTCATGTTAGGTCATATTAAACAGCATTTGGCAGCATTGCAGTCGATAGAACCATACCCACTTTAATAATTGATGCTCAGATTTGAAGACAGCACTACTGTTCCTCTTCTGTCAACACGAATACCAAACTTTTTTTTAAATGAAGGAAAAAAAATCCAATGCTCATGGGGCACAACAAGTCAAATACCACTTGGAAAATTCTTAAACAGATCAACGTGGTATAAAACAGTATGGCCAGAGTGAATTTCTGAAAGTGGAAACTTTTCAACTTTTCATATTTTCAACAAAACTGGAGTGCATCTAACCTCCTTTTAATCTGCACAACTATCTTTTTTCTTCTCTTTTTTAAGAATAGAACATATTTACTGCCATGTGCCAGATTTGAGAAAATACATAAAGGAATAGTTCGACATTTTGATAAATGCGCATCTGCTTTCTTGCCAAGAGTTACACGAGAGGATCAATACCACTCTCATATCTGTCTGCTAAATGTCAGGCTCCTGCAGGGGACGGTTAGCTTAGCTTTGCATTACGGCTGGAAACAGGGAGAAGCAACTCTGTGGCTTAGAACCCCTAATGTTCACTAATTAAAACGTTACATCTTGTCTGCTAAATCCATACAAAAACGGAAATGTTAAAACAGAAAGTTCTGGTTTTAGACGAGTTGCTTCTTGGCTGGCAAGCTGTTTCCAGTCTCCATGTTAAGATAAGCTGACCTGCTGACTGCAGCGTCATATTTACTATGGTGGTGATGATTTTTAGTATTTTTTGTTGTGCTGAAGTTACTCTGACAACATCTGGTCTGCAGGCAGCAGTTAGTGCAGTTTAGAAAGTGTGTCCGGTGAAAGTTGTTAGAGAGGTTTGGTGACTCACAGGTTATAGTAAAGGTCACCGGAGAGGACACCAGCTCGATGCCCGCAGTGTGCTGAGTGCTGCAGCTGAACTGGCCGTCTGCGTCTCCCTTCTCAGCCGAGTACTCCAGTACTGAGGTAGTGGTCGAAAGGCCTGTATCAGGGTCTACCAGCACCGATGATTGGATGGAAATCCCTGAACACAAAACAAACAACTGTGTCTGAAAACTGTAACAAAGGAAAAATGGCGTAGTGACCAAAAGACTGCATTCACACTATTGGCGAGTGCAGTGCAATTCATCACTGAAGAATAATTTACAGGTCCCAGTCAGAGAGAATAAATACATTTGTGTATGTAATATTTATAAATGTCAGACCCACTCCAAAAAGCAGTTCTGTTGGCTCTTATGAACATGTGACAGGATGAAGAACACACACACCTTTCCCATCAGCCACCAGAGGCTTTTTATTCTTTAACCATGTGATATTTGCAGCAGGATTGGCGTCTTCTGCAACACATGCTCCGAGCTGTGGAAGAAAGAAAAAATCTTTAAAAAAATAGCAAAAACCTGCATTCAAGGACAGAAATATTCTTTTAAAAATCACAATTTCATGCATTTCGAATAAATCTACATCTTTTTAAATGACCAAACATCTCAACATATTAGCTTTTTTAGTGCCTCTCCGGCATTTGAGGACCAAGTCGTTTTTCTACGCAACAGACCATGAAATGCCCAAAGCATTTCTAAAGCCCCTCAGATCCTTTGGGTATTTTAATTGCAGTAGGGGGGACTCTGCTCTTAACTAATTCATGAGAATCACTTCAAAGAACTCATTGCTGTGGTACCATGGACTCTGCTATGCCTCAAGATACCTTAGCTCAAGTGAGGGATTTCCCTTGATGGTTTACTGCTTAAAATAATGTAGGTATAAGCAATGTTTATCATTAAAAACTCACCTTTGTAAGTTTGCCAATCTCCAGTTCCTCAGCTTTGTCAGAAATCCTCAGGCTTGCAGGCATCTCTGCAATACATGAAAGTGTGTTAATGATCAGGGTGTTATTGTAGGTGATTTGCGTGCTGCGCATGTTAGTCATCCTATCACTTAAGTTAACGCCTCCCTTAAAAGGTTATTCTGAAGAAATTATTCTGTACTTGTGCCAGCTTGCACTCACTGTTGATCACCACATTAACGGGGTATTCTGCGATGTCTCCGCTGCCCACCACCATGCAGGTGAAAGTCCGCTGGTCGGTCAGCTTGGCCGCAGAAAGCAGCAGGCTGGAGTTTGCAGTCATGTCCACACGGTCCTTGTATTCATCATTGGCGCTGATTGAGACATTTTGGTTTTTCTGCTTGACCAGCAGGTCTCCTGGAAGTCCCTCTCCTTTGTCCTGGAGAGCGAAGCAGAGTGTGTTTGTTAAATGCCTGTCACATATGGCACTGGCTTCCAGTTCAAATAAAAGCACACAGTGTTTGGTTCCACGCCCTCTGTTCATGCAGTGTCATATGGAGGGACAGATGCATGGTCTAATGCACGGCATATGCACTCAGACTGGGCGTGGTTCAGACACGATAAGTGGGTGTCAGACAGACTTCACCATTTTGAATCTATTGACCTCTGCTGTGACTTACATATTTCCATTTAGTCATCTTGATGTCTTCTTCCTTTATTTTTTCATTGTTGCACGGGATCTCGAGTGTTTCCCCATACAGGCCGATAACAGTCTCTAAACCGCTGACTGTGAAAGAGAAAAGACACATTTTTCAATTACTTTTTCAGAGGGGCTAATCTGGTCAGCTCCAGCACAGCATGAAATTCTTTGACTGAAAATTGAAATCCGTTATTATTCTGAAGGCTTCAAAGGCCTTCCTTTCTGTACATATTTGACTGACATTTATCAATACCACTTAGTGTTCGCCTACATACACTGAGAGCCATTTCCAGAGAGTTCTGCTAATTCTACAGCTTCCTTGGTTAAAAAACAAAAAAAAAACAACCTCTACTGCCCTAAATTTCATTCAAAACATTGCCATGGAGACAAAGTGCTTGAGAGGGGGATGGGAGGAGGGTGCCAGCAGAATTGTTTCAATGGACTGCGATGAGGGGAGAGCCAGAGGGCCACAGGGAAGAAGAGGCTGCCATGGCCTGACTGAAAATGTGGTGTTGCTCTGTTTTTTTTTGGTATTCAGATTCACATTTCAGACCTCTAGGATTTCAGGCTGGGGTAAATGGATGAGTGGGTGTGTGTATAAAGGAAAATCTGACAGCTAAACCACAAAACAGCTCATCAGCATTTCAGTAAAGTGTGAGAGAACAAAGCAGTGGCCAACCAGTTTCTATCAGTAGATTCAGTGACAAACAATGTTGGTGTGTTTACAGGGAAAGCCCAAAACAATGAAGATGCTCAAATATTCGGTGTGCATTCAACCCTGAAATTGTCTGGTTATATTCATGCACAAAACAACAGCTGCAAACTGTAATGCCATTTCTGCACTGCTACGAAAGTTTAATTTCCAATTTCTCCTCTTAACTCATCAGACTTTTAAAGGTTTCCTCAGAGTGGTGCAAAGATGGGGCGGTTAATTCATTTGCTTTGTGCGTGACACTCATTTGAATCCCGTTTGAATGAAAGTAAATGCTTTTACTATGGTTACCATTGTCTACATTGGGAGAGAGTAACAACTGGGACCCTGAGGGCATATTTGCACAGTTGCTTGTGATGTCAGGATGTTCGGAGGTGCACAAACGTCTACGTCCTGCTCTGTTTTGTTCCCACATGTTAAACCACCTTTTGTCAGGTTTCATTCTAGCATCAAATTTCAATTCAATTTCACATAATCAAATAAGTTCATAAAACGGTTATGGGCTCCTGTAATGCATTACAAGATACACCACAATATGAAACGGTTTGCCTCCAGTCAACAAAGTGTGCTGTTACTGCCATCCTCCTGACATTCAGCTGAACAAGTTCACACTAAGACACTTGTCACTCATCTTTATGAACTGTCAGCTCTGAAAACAACACCAGTCAAGCGCTGAACTAAGTGGCATCTGAAGAGCCTGTCAGTGAAACCACTACGGCAAGCAGATGACAAACAACAGACAATTTAACAATATCATTTTCAACAGGAAATATTCCGCCTCATGTTTAGCTCTGCTGTGCGTTATCTTTAAGTCGTTTCCTTCCATTGCTGTCGCTGATAAGACTGTCCTGTGCCGTGGCCACTCGTGTCACTTTAGAGGAATAGCTCGACATTTGGAAAATGCATTGATTCTCTTGCGGAGAGTTAGATGATAAGATCGATACGGCTCGTGTGCCTGTTAAATATGAAGCTTCAGCCAGCAGCCAGGTTGGCTTAGCTTAGCTTTAAGACTGGACGCAGCTCGCCTGGATCTGTTCAAACATGACAAAGTCTACCTGCCAGTACCTCTAAAGCTCAATTTAGCATGTTACACCTTGCTTCTCTGATCTGTACAGAGAGTAAAGAGTAAAAACAACAGGTTTTTTGGTGATTTTACAGGGTCCAGAGCCAGGCCAGGCTGCCATCTCTACATATTTATTAGACATATACGAGAGTAGTATCAATCCTCTCATCTCAGCGAATAGTGTATTTCCAAAGATGTCAAATTATTCCTTTAAAAAACACAATAGCTCAACATACTAGTGGCTGATTTTGATTTCTTCAAATGGGACAAGAGGCAATAATCAAACCAAGAGACTGAACTAAATACCATTTTCAGTAGGTTTCCTAATTCACTTCTATATGGCATCAATATAAAATCACCTAGCCCTTCAAAGATGGATGCAATAACACCAGGAATAGCCGATGCAGAGACAGGAAACAGAATATACACAGAAGAGAACAAAAGGTTTATCTGTGGTGATGACAATAACCAGTGCTTGGAGATCTATCCATGAAGCAGGAGCATCAAACAACCCACCCAATAAAAACTATTTGAGAAACGCAGACACCAAAGCCCCTTCCCTTCCTTCCCATCGATACGATGCCTGCATTTAAATAAGGCTCGGCGACATTTAGTGGTGACAGCACGAGACAAAACAAACCTCAGCACATTTCAACTGTTAACAGTCTCACCAGACATTTTTTTGCCACACACAGGGTTAAGCTCTGCCACTTGTCAAGTACAGCACAACAGAGCCATTTCTTTATGACATAATGATTGGCTGCAGGCCGGAGATTTACACATAATAAAATGTAATGATTTCAAATAAACATTACAGCACTCAAATTTCATAAGCTTTGTGCCACGAGTTCAGTTTGTTACTATGCTATATCATCTTTTATTAGATTTTAAGATTTGTTTTTACATTTAGTTTCACCGAGACAGTGATTGAGAATGTCTACACCAAAGAATTGATATTCTTTTTAATAAATAATAGTCCAAGACTGCAGCAAGACATTTATGCACACAGAATAAATTACAGCATTTCAACAGCAATTTCATTTGTACAACCATCCGTGATGTTATAATGTGTAAAGTCATCCGTAAACGCAGGGCCTCGAGCAGATCTAACGGGCAGAGCACATCTGGTACCTACACCTGCATTGATTCCTGTTAATTTCCGTGATTTGCCACACCTAAAATATGTTCCTCTCACATTCAAAGTTAATTAAAAGAATTAAAATCATATTTAGAATCACGTCAATCACTGATCTCAATAAGGGATTCTGGTTAGTAAAATCAAAAGAGAAATATCCAGCTTTAGGTATTTGCACTCTGCACAAGTTAATGCCTGCATTTCACAGTCTTGTTCACATGCATATTTTGGCAACTGGGTGCACATCAGTCCAATCCACCTGAAATGGTAATGCAGACTACTGGTGTGGACACAGCATCCGACACTCCCTTGTTTTGTCTATCTGTAAATCTAATGAAACCGACTCTCATGCTTGAATGAGCTTCAGCTACATGTGCATGTTTCTGGCCCAAGCAGAAAAGATTGTACACGCTGGGCAGAAAAAGGAAGATGGAGACATTGTGAATCTATTAAGAGGAGGAGGTTAATGAGCCCTCTGTGCAAGACATGGGGACATGTTTTGTATGATTGTGTCAAATCTGATGATATTCTGCTACACTACATTTTTGGAGTTACTCAGGTTGCCAAAAACATTCTGCCAGCATCTAGATTATGTGCTACAACTGGACGTGCTGGTGCCGGGATACTCTAAAGGTTGAGGAAACATCCACTGTTTTTCAGAATCTAGTTGGCAACCAAGTCCACACATGTTTTCCTGATGTTGAGGCTCTAATTTTTCAGGCGATAGTGCAGCGCAACCTCTTCTGCTGAATCTTACAAATGTGAAATAACACGAGTCAGTTTTATGCAGGTTACACTGCAAGCACTGCAGTGCTGGAAAGGTTATCGCGCTTCCTGTATAATGGACTCCTTACATTTCAAATTCAAATAGGCATTTTTGAATATTCAAATAAAGCTGTGTTCAGCCTCTCTGAGAACTTTAAAAGAGTCTGTATTAAGGAAAAGGCTTTATCTGCACAGATTACACTGTTACACAATGAGAACTAATCGCACATGTTGAGTTACAGAAGACAAAGCTCCTGCTGCTTACTGAGATAAGGTAATCCTTCGCTACAAAAGTAGGTGAACAGAATGACTTCACGTTGACAAACACATGCACACACCATGCATACAAAATATGATCACTTCGAACAGTTGTCTATAAGATGAGAGGGCAATGGGAAGTGGTAACAGACAGTCCGACGCTTGTGTTTCATTATGATTGGCTTCACACCTTTATTGTTTGGGGTCTGTCTGTGTAATAAGAGTAATAATAATTCCAACTTCCTCACCTTTAAGTACCTTTTTTTGTATGACCTTAATAAAACGCAATATTTAGACACACATTGAAGTGGTAACTCCTCTCTTTGCAACAAACAGAATGGAATACACACGAATAAATACATATCCAACACTTATACAAAGAAATCTAACATTTGCTTTCATTAATTGCAACAGTACTAATGTTGTAGAGAGATTTAATGAACAAACTGTTCAAAAAACTGCTTTAACAGAAATATGAATGGACTTATCTGAGATTTGGGAGGAACAGTGCTGTGCAAATAAACTACTGTCAAGGCTATTCACAGAAATAAAGCATGTGAAAATCCATGGTACTTAACCATGTTTTATAGCCGGATTTTCAGTGGCTCCAATTATAAGTAATGAGCCATTTCAGACCGTTGAAACACGCAATCAGTTCAAAATCATGTTTACAAGCAATTCTCAAGTTGGCAAGTATCAAGCTGATAAAACAGTTTTTTAAGCTGTTAAAGAGGGCTTTGGGGTCCCCAGGACATCAAAAAGAAGACTGGGCTTAAATATATTACTATATTCCAATGCACTACGTCTGCGTCTTCACAAATCATTTATGGCCACTTTAGTCACCTGAACCTGAAATAACTTTGCTCGCCAGGTTTCAAGTGAATTTCTCTATACTTATGAAAGCAGAGTTCTCATACTGGACACAAAAAAAAATTGCTAATACTCCGGTGATGGTAAATCAAGTAATAGACAGGCGAGCGACAGAGACAGGAGGCAGCGCCACAGGAGACACTTTCATGTTCATGATTAAGGCGCTTCTATCCCAGAGAAGAGACAGGTGACGACAGCTCTGATATAAGCTCACCAGGGAAATCAGCTACCTCTCCGCACTAGTCTCTATATCCCTGTTTTGCTACCTTACGCCCTCCGGTTTGTGTGTGTCTGAGAGTGTGCGCACGTCTTTCAGCTGCAACATCAACAAGAAAACGCAGGCCCAAACTTATTAAGTGCTGAAAATGAGGATTGTGCAGTGAATGGAGATCCCATGGCACATGCCCACGAAGACTTGATGGCAAATAGCCTCGCTTCAGAAGCGGTTCAGCAGTGAGCAGGGCAGACAGAACCACTTCAGCTGGATCAATAACACTTGAGGAAAGGCTAGATTCTTATAGTGAACGGTGCTTGCCTAAGGAACGAGAAATCAAAGAAAACCTAACCTTCCGTGACATTCAGCTTCTTGTCCTTGTCTTTTCTTTAATAATTTAACAAGTGCTGAATTTTGATTAGCTATATCAAGTATCTGGAATGAGAAGAGATCAGTGGTTTAATAAGCTCAATTTGTCATTACTTGCTGTCAAGAAAATAGAGGAGCTGCTGTCATATGGAAAGGTGTGGGTTTTGGAAAATTGCTAAGTCTACCACCCAGGGGCCCCAAAGCATCCTTGTAGCTATTTGCTAAAATATGAGCTCTATATGCTGGTATTTTGTCAGCTATTTCACTCCGTACACCCTAACTCGTTACTAACTACGACAAGCATGTGACTGCATTTGAATTCTGTCACAATATCAGTTCATGCTGAGAAAGTGTTCCAGACAAGCTAGCAGAAGATATATTTAAAGAAAAAAACAGCTACATCCTCACTATCTCCTCTCTCTCTCTCTCTCTCTCTTTCTCAAGGGAAGGGGTGTAATCATGTCACTGATGGATAACTGACAGCACACTTGCACAACATCCCTTTCACACAAATTCCCTTTTTGTTGCAGGCTGAACCATGGAAGCACCATTCCAAGCATCAACATTGTCTGCACTATAATTTTACTTTTTCCTGCCAACTGTAATTGCCCGACAGCAACTTTATAGCATAAAACTAAAGGCATCGGCTTGTATTGTTTTTCTGGACTGTCGAGAACTAGCATAAAAAAACTAATGTCCATGGTTGACACTCTACTGTTGAAAAGTTTAATGAGGAGGCAGGCAGAACAAATTGTCCAGTATGTTCTGTTCAGTATGTTGCTTTTAGAGGAGCGGGGTAGGAGTATTTTTCAAAAACATTACGCATCCCTCACTTTTATGTGTAGGCAACAAATGTTTTAGCCGTGCTAGTGGTTTGCTCATGTGATGAGGATGTCTGTCCCTGAATAAATCCACCACTTTGGTCCAGAATGAAATAGCTCAACAATTGTCGGATGGATTGCCTTCAAATTTTGTACAGACATTCATGGCCCACAAAGTCTTTCAGGACCCCCAACCTTCCTCCAGAGCCTCTGTGGGGATGATATTTGTAGTTTTCAACAAGTCTCTACAACATTTAGATGGACTGCCATGAAATTGGGTTCAAACATTCAAATTCCCAATGGTATGAAGTGTAAGCACTTTGGTAATCCCTTCCCTTTTCACTTAGCACCATCCAGTCAAGATTTAAACTTGGCGAGCTGCAACAAGCAGTTTTTTTTTTTACATAATTTCATTATCATCATTATAAATCTCCTTTCATGCAATCAATAGTCTAAAAAGTCTGAAGACAGTGTAATAGTCAGTGTAATATCATATATGACAAAGTAAAGCTGCAAATCATTACATTTCAGACTGCAATCAGAGAATATTTGGTATTTCTGCTTGATAAATCAAATAGTTTATTGATTATGGAAATAGTTGGAATATAATTGCTGCAAATCGTTTCAGCTCTAGTGCTGATGTTGACAAGCTGCCTGAATTCATCTATTTTGCACAAGTAAGCAGCAGGTATGAATTTGTTCAAGTAGTTAGGGGTTGACAAAAGCTGTATTATGTGAGATGAAGTGCACAGCATCTGTGACGTGTGTAGATTTTGAGCCATTTTCCAAGACACATTTTATGCCACACCATCTGTTTCAGGGCACAGAAAGCTACCCAAGACCCTAAAGATACTGCCCTGAGTCCCTTTGACCTTCAGCAGGCTGTTAATGTCTGTTAGAGGGAAGCTGAAAAGGTCCTTTTATGGACAAAAGGACTTAAGACAAGGTTTCATTTTCAGACCATGTTCCCCACAGGCTCTTTCTACAGTCCAGCTGAACTGGGTCTGTCTAGTCTTTTTTTGTTTTTAATAAGGGATCCACTCTCCAAGGATTCTTATCTACAGGTTCCATGAGAAACATGGTCCAAAGTCTAACACATTTATTAATTTTATGATGGAAAAGCGTGTGTGATATTTTCTGGCATTAATATAACACTGAATTGATGCACAGCCATGCAATGAAAAAAATACTGGAATGGGGAAATTAGTCTCAGACAGCAGACCAATTTATTTTGTGCAAAATATAGACAAGACAAGCCTTTTTCAAGGCTTGTGTCCTCAAACTTTGCATAAATTCATGTGCTTCAAACATGAGCATTAGCACCGACTTTAGAGCTGAAACAATTCACTTCGCAAAAAAAGTTCTCTTTAACTTTGATAACCACATGAGTCATTTTTCAAGCAAGCTAGTGTCAACTTGTCAAATGTGAAGATTTACTGCTTTTCTTTTTGGTTTTCTATGATTGTAAATCAAGTATCTTGGGTTTGGAACTGTTGGTCAGACAAAATATGCAAAGTGAATATATCACATTTTTTATAGACATTATGATTTAACCAGACAATAATTGGCAGATTAGTGATGAAAATAATCAGTGATTAATCTCCTTAATTTATTGTTAAGCGGTATTAATGATAAAGCTCCACAAGTCTTAATATGATTGCATATGTTGCCAGACAGAATTCAAAGATTTAACTTAATGAAAATGTAAACATCTCTTTGCTGAGGCATCATCCTTAACGCAGTTTCATTTATAACTGGGGCTGCCGTTAGCGATTATTTCCAGTATTGAATTAGTAATTATTAATTTTAAGAAATGTCAACATTCATCCAAGATGATCTCTTTGAATGTCTTGTTTTGTCCATTCAACAACTTACACTTATATAACAGAGAAAAGCAGCGAATCCTCACCTTGGAAAGGAGGAGGGGATGGACAGAAAATGGAGAAATATGTATTCACCACACAGTATCATTAGTCCGAGTCTATTAAGCATAATGGCTCCGCTCCTTCACCCCAGCAGCATGGACACATTTTTAGATCACTGGGGAACCAAACCAGCAATAACATCCATGCTTGTCAAACAAAAAACTCAAGCAGACAAATCACTTTCATTCTGCATGTTATTCAGGAAAATAAAGCCGTTGCTCTAGTGTGCATGTAAGAGGTTTCACAAAATCTAATGCAAAGGCACAGAGGAGTAATAAGAAAATAGCCCTTATCATTGCTTCATGCACCTTTATACTTTAATGTACCTGAACAATGAATAGCCCAAACCTCTAGCTAGATGTAAAACGCAGTTTCCACTGTGAATTTTCTAGAGAGATAGATAGCTCTCTCCCCCTCAGGCAAAGAAAACAATGTTCATTTGCTGCATCATGTGTGGTCAACAGACACCTACGGACGACAGCAGGCGGGAACAGGGCTAATGCATTGCCTGCAGTCCCACCTGTCGGGCTCCCATTGTTGCTTTGTGAGTAGAAATGCTGGCTCCATTTTCTCTGGTTTCATACTTGTCTTGAGGAGGGCTCAGTACCTTTGCAGACCTGCTGCTGAGGGATCAGGTTGCTGCTTCCGTCTCTCGTCAGGGATTGAGGCAAGAGGACAAAGAAACAGAGGACGGCAAAAGAAGGAGGAAAAACCCTATTTATTTTGACAGGATAGTACAGAAAGGCGGGGGAGAGAGGGCTGGATGATATGCAGCAAAGGGCCCAGGCTGGATATGTACCTGAACCTCTGTGGTAAGGAGCCCACCTTAATGGTACGCACTCTACCAGGAGGGCTACAAGGGCTCCCGTGCCCTTGGGTTATTCAAGCCACTTGTGTTATAAATGGCTGCTTCCCTAAATAAACCCCATGTTGTTGAGGAAAAATCTTTCAAATAATAAATCTGTGATGCTGAGCAGAGATTTTAAAGGCCCCCCAAAACATGTTTTTCAAACAAGCCCCTTGAAGTGACTGACAAGGTCTTACATGAAAACAATACTTTCTGCCCAAGTTGGACCAGTTTTGGTTATTTGACATGAAATATTTCTTTATGTGTGCTTTTTATTTTTATTTTTCACAAATTTTGACTGGGTGGTGCTTAGCTGGACAATGTTTGAAAACTAGGTTTCAAGTAAAGTGAGTTCTTTTCTTTCCCTTCTTGTTCCAGCCTCATTAATCTAAGAGCACTCTGGGTGCACACTACATGAGTTAGATCATATCTTGTTTGCTTCTACTTCTGTGATTTCCTACAATTCCCAGAATACCTGTTGCTAATCCCCATAGAACAGGCGCAAACACTTTGCATCATACTATGGGTGAAGAGAATAATAGTGTGTGCACTGGAATAATAAGCCCAAAGGAAGAAGCGAGTCCTGCTCTCCAGCTCGAAACACAGGAGGTTTCATGCCTGCACTGCATTCTGGTCCATTAAGAAGACTGTCAGAGTAATTTATCATTTTATTATCTACAATGATTTTCACTCTGTTCTCTAAGTAGTGAGGAAACTATGTGATTCTGAGGGACTGGCATCAAAAATTGATATTTGCTGTTGAAGTTTCATATATTGAAGTTTTCCATTGAGGCTCGAAATATCTCCACATGGTCTCAGGCTGTCTGTGTTTGACCCGTTATCGAAGGTATTAAGAAAAACGCAGAGCAAAACAACAAAACACAGACTTTAAACTGCCAATTACATTCCCCAAAAGCTTTTCCACCGCATTTCCTCGCATACGTCCAACAATATGCAGGATATAAGTGCCATGTCAATTTCTGCATCATCATTAATTGACAAACAGTCAAGCTTTGAAGCTGGATAATAACAGACATAAATAAAAATTCACAGAATACAGAAGAAACACTGCAACAGATTCAAGAACCTCCTGCATTTTTCCCTTTGATATGCAAGTGAGTTAAATATGAGATTTTAAAAGGGAACCATTGTCAAGTGCTTTTAATAAATGATGTTCAAATTCTTTTAAATTACTATCTCACTACAGATGCTGACAGCACAATCAAAGTGGACAATTCAGCTTTGATTTGGCTTCAATTGTCTCGCAAAGCTTCGGCAAAGAAATATAAGAAAACTATTATGTCTTGAGGGAAAAGTTTTTGTTGGTGCTGAAATTGATGGAAGTACAAATAAAAATTACAGTAAGACAGAGGAATATATGTATATGCAATTAGGAAGGGAAACAAATGCCTTTTTAGACAGAATATAGAATATCTGTATAAAAGTACTTTGTACATGTCTCGCCACATTATTGGCAGTTTCACAGACTCATTTCCTTACATTGTTCTCTTGGCGAGACAGATGGGAAAGATAAAAGCATAACACAAGAAGGGTGATTATCACTCTAAATGACGTGCCATAAGGTTTCCTAGAAATTGATCTTGTGCCATGGTCATTAGTCTTTAAAACGCTCTCCCCTATACACTCGACCACACAAGCATCCGTTAAAAAAACCCTCTTAAAAAATGTCATAAAGTGTGTCAGCAGATGAGCTGCACTGGCGCAGCAACTGCTCTTAAGACAGCAGCCTGCTGGAGTGATCGGATGGTAAGTGCACTCAGAAATCACGTCCATTATATTGTGAATTATGTATTTGAGGGGCGCAGGCCGGGGGACCTGAGGGGAGATGTGGTTGTGAGATGCCTGTGGGTAGACTTGGGGCTGACCATAGGAGAGCTTCCAGTTCTGACTCAAAACTTCCACCAAGAGCTCCCATTAACGAAGTGCCATTAAAGGCAACATTAGGCCATTAACAAAGCACAACCACACCACTTCTTACTTATCCATTAACCCTTCCTAATGCAACCCACTGCCAAACATTTTGATAATGACTTCATTCTCCTGTTTCCGGAAAAGCTGACATCACCTCATCCATGTCTATGGGTTATGAATGAACAAGACAGATTTTCATATTCAGTCATTAGCAGAGACTGCAGCAACCTGATGTTTTTCCACGTCTCAACTGTGTCAGGATGACCGTGTTTCTCAGGTATGAATTGTTCTTCTCACGCATTTAGGGACATCAGGGGGTTGACCCGGACATCTGCTTTGACAAACGGCTCCATTTTTATGCTTTTTTATGCACCTCATTTCGATTCAAAGTACACATCTTACTCATTGACAAATTAAAATGTGAACCTCGAAAACTTTGTTTACTTTGCAGATAAATAATGAATAGTGCTGTTAAAAATTTTAGTAGCTGTTAGTAGTTAGTATTGAGTATAAACAGAATACTTCACAACTGCTATCACTGCACATTCATTGTGTAGTTTTAGAAAAGGTTATGTATTTAATGTATTTATGTATTATTATTATGTATCAAATGTATTTATGTTATCTATATACATTAGTTTACTACAATATTACATCTGTTTTCTTTCACTTATTCACAAAAAAATGATCAGATACAGTTAATGTACTAGTGCACTGTTCACGTCTCCAGTATCTGCTGCTGTTTCTCTTCTCTCTCTCTCTCCATTATCTGCTGCTGTCTGGCTGTCTGTCTGTCTGTCTGCATAAAAGTAGTGTGTGGGATCAAACAAACGTGGCCCACTAGCTAAACAATGGCACCTACGATCATAATGAAAAGACGTGCACCTCATACTATAAATCAACAGGCATTTCCAACCTTTATTGAACAGTTACTGCACTGGTTAACTTCTTACCTTTGCTTCTATATTGGAAATTCCAAAAAGATTATTTTTTTTCCACCTGGACCTGTAGCTATACAATTTCTCCTCTACTCCTACACCCCCGTTATAAGAGTAGTGCAGCTCCTTTAAAGTCTAGGACAGTGCGTGTGTGCATAGCGGGTGTGCGGTTGAGCGAGTGGGAGAGAGCGAGCGGCAGCGTGTGACGGTAAATGGAAGACGAGCAGAGGGAAAGGTTAGCAGTGAAGTGATCAGTCATTATTTACATTTAAAATTATATTTGGTACCTCACTCAAAAAGTTCAGGGCTTAAGCCTGGCAAGCCTAAAGATGCCACTGACTTCATTGCTGCAAAGAGTTATTACAAAACCCTTGCTCCCTCCATTGAAAAGCAATTTCCTAAAAATAGACACAGCCTGCAAGTAAATCAGTAGTTTTGGGGGCAAATGGGATTATAGAATAATTTCTAGCAATCAAAATGAAAAAAAGACTGGGCATTGCCAACTTGAATCCCTCAGCTGCACGGATAGAGCTCCTTTTAATTAGGGTTGTGACATGTGCCAATGGTTGTATAACACCTTTCTGCAGTTAACTTGCGCTTAAATTTGGGGTGAGCTTGTATGAGGTTCTTACCCATAGTTAGTGTATCACTTACAGTAGATTGTGGTCAACACGTCCCCAGTTTTGAGGAGCAGGCAGGAGTTCTGGCACAGATGCAAGGCAATGTACTGGGCAGCAGAAAAATGTTTTTTAGCCGAGTAAAAACCGCCCACTTAAAAAAATCTGTATGAGATTAAGTGTGCGCCATATTTAGAGAATATTTTACATTGCTGTCAGCCCTTTCTGATGGAGAACTGAAGCTATTGTCTCTTTCTCTTTCCTTGCATCAAGGCCACCAGACTCCATTCATAAAAACTGTGATTTTATCTTAGAGAACATTGGAGTTCACTGAGCTGCCTTTATCAATCAAATAACATGTTAGAACACCAACATTCCACAATAACACAAGCAAAATGTCTCAACCAACTCCACTTAAAATGATCTGAACTATCCCTTTAAGACCATCTGAACACTTTGACAGGTGAATCGAGAGTTTAAAACATTTCCAACATTTGAAAAAATCATAGAAGCTGACACAGAATTAAGTTACACTGTATTTTACTATCAATAAACAAAGTAAAGGACATTAAACTCTACACTCAGCCATTCAAGACTAAACCTTTTCACTTCTATTCCTGCAGCTGCAAAGAAAGTACGACTATTAAATCTGCTTATTAGTTTATTTCCAATGTTGCTTTTGTGCAGAGGACAGCGAGGCTGGGGCCTGTTCACTCTCATTTCAGTTAATTCAGACATGTGATTAGAAGCCACTCATTCATTCCTAATTATTTCTGAGTAATTTAAATGTGATAACTTTCTCATATGCCAAGGAGCCTTCAAACTGTATTATACTGGAGGATCCTATAAGCAATATTGAATTTGTCCTTCTCATCTGTGCCGAATGAAGAGCTTGCATCCACATGCCACCACTCTGCTTCTAATCACAGAGGCCTGGACTTCAAGTTACTTAATCTTGCAGTTACTGAAACACTTCAAAGTGTCTTTTGGAGGTGTGTGTGTGTGGGGGGGTGTTATAAAGTTGAGCTAAATCTTAAATTCAAAAGATTTATATCACTGCTCTCCTTCTATCTCTATCTGTTCGACAAAGTTTCAGCAGCACTTATGTTGCGAACTGCAAGTTTTTACAGGAGAATAACGCACATGATCAGATCACTTCTGATTAATATTTGTAATGTGTATTTTTAGTCTTCAGTGCATCTATCTGTATTCACAATACTTCAGTTGCATGTATCTAACTTTAGCGGAGCCTTGATAACAGGTATCTCGTCATATGGTTCTCTGGTGTTTTTACTGGGTTTGAGATTAAGAGGCGCAGATAAAGGAACGCAGTTTCTCAGAGGGTAGGACTTGCTGTTCGAAAGTTCTTTTTTTAGCCTATGTAATTAAAATCACAGACCCTTTTCCTCCAGCAATCACAGAGAAGTATAATTAACCCAATTAAGCCTTAAAAATGCAGTCACACTGATAAATAATATAATAAATGTTTACAGCCTAATAAAATAAATGTAACGGTTAAAGAGCTGCAGCAGATGGTGTGATGCTCCAGATGGAGCCTTTAATGCTCCTCGCTAATGAATATAGTGCTCTTTGAGTTACTGAAGAGTTTGAGCGGGTATCCATGAATCTAAGTGCAAGAGATGAATACTCAAGTTCTTGTAACATTTCCATTTTTCTCCCCCCTGTTCAGCCAGATGTGCTAATAGGCAGCTTTAAAATATTCCTGACACATTCAAAACAACCTTCTTGACATCAAAGTGCTCGTCGTTTCACCAGGTCTCTTCAAGTGGTATCACATCAGACAGGAGGTATCAGTTTTTTGCATACAGGCCATAAACCTGCCAGCCTCACTTGCCAGAAGCAATCGAGCCAACTAGAGCAGGACCGACTCCTAGCACAAGTGTCTGCTCTCCAGATTACAGATTGAATGTTGCTTGTAATCAGTATAATTATTGGGCTAAAGGGCCCAGACCGACTGGTACTGGAACCACTAGTCGATTCATTCTTTGATCAACTGACAGAGAACTTTTTGATAATTTATTCACTTTTTATGTCATTCTTGTTCCAACTTCTAACATCTAAGGATTTGCTGCTTTTCTCTGTTTTAACTAACTATAAACTCTGAGCTCTATATTTATTCATTAATTCGAATAATCTTTCAGTCTGTGACATGTCAGAAAATAGTGAAAATGTTCCTGAGAAGTTACAAATTAACTATTGATTATCAACACTGTACATTCTTCGGCGCTCGATAAATCATCTTATCTTCTCCTAATAAACCTCCTTGGCTTTGGGAGCATGTGATTATTATCATTATTATTATTATTTGGCCATTTCTGACAGAAATAACTGCATAATTGATCATGAAAATAACTATTAGTTGCAGCCCTAACCAAGAACCATGACAAACCCTCACGCTCAGCATATTACACTATACATGCGAACAGACAGAGCGTAACAGGACGGTAAAGATGGAAACATCCACTGCACCATCAGACTAAAAGTATTCTCCTACTAGTAGCAAAATCAGTGAATTTGATTTTTTCATTATTCTTTTTTTAATATTGACACAGCTGGCAGCTACAGATTCCACTATTTACCTAAGTGCAATCAGCTTTTTGTTCAAGTACCTGCCTGTCTGTCTCTACCACAAGAGCTCCCTTTCCTGTAAAAGGGGCCCCGCCCTGTCCCTGCCCCCACACCCTCTATAGGAAACCCTTTGAACATCTGTAGCTCTGAAGAACAGTTGTGTTTATTATACTATCTGTTTGACCATATTACAGTTGCAGGTGGCGCCTGAGGACACCAATCAGACGTGCTGCCACAACACACCCCTGCTGAAGGTAAAATGAGCCCTTTCTATACAGCAGAGCTGGCAACACACCCACACACAGCCTTGACCAGAGCATAGGAGAACCAGATGAATCAGCCCTGGGCCCATCACTTTTCTACGTGGGTAAACAAGAAGGCATCCACTTATCGATCTTAAAGTGCTTCATTACATGCTGCATGAGGCATGGATGAATATTTTTCCGACACAAAATGGGTGATTAATGGAAAAATGTGCAATAGCTTTATTATTGTCTGAATATAATGCAAAACACCTACTTTGCCCTTTCAATAATGTATGCCTTGTTTAGCTGTAAACAACAGAAAATCTTAACAGGTAGATATTCTCATTTGTTCAGCAGCTGGCTCGAGTAGCTTTCGTCTCTGGTAATTGCCAGTGTGAGGCTGATACTTCCACATTAGTTGAGCAAAGAGTCATGTATGCTGTTGTGCACTCATAATGACAGCCCTGACCTTCTAACCCTTCACTGTGAAACAGAGCAGGCAATGCTCCCCATTCCAATAAGCCAAACAACCTGGTTGGTATTAAGAGGGCATGACGGTTTCAAATTGTGTCCTGCTTCAGCTTCTGGCTCTGGGGGGGTCCTAAAGCCTCTGCTGGCTAAACAGAGCAGAGAGCGGTGGGAGGAATACATGGAATGCAGATAATACACACAAAGGATTATGTACCTGCTTGCACATCAAATCTGTGTGGTTTCACATTTAATACCCGTGGACCAACGTCTGCTTTGATGGAGTACTGTGAAAGGTTGGAGATTAACATGCACTGTCACACCACTGAGTCTTTCTACGACTTCGGGACTTTCAGACTTACGTGGTGGGATAACTGCTAACATGATTTGGCTGAAAGGTTTTAGTAGTGTGAACTCCAATGGCGCCACGCTGGTTTTTGTGTATGATGAATTTGTGTATTCTATAAAGGGGAAACTGATTTTTTTATCTGAAATGAATTCACTTATTCACTTTTGTCCAAAAGACAATTTATCTTTTGTCGAAGCAAGGTCACTAATGTTATCCAGCTTTGTTCAAAGACATATAACAGATAAAACTGCCACAACAAACCCAATCTTGTTCTTTTGTTTGAGTCTTTTGTTCCTGTAAGATGAGATAACCACTCTCAGTTTATGTAATTCAGCATATGTCACTGTCGTCTGGGGTACACTGGTCCTTTAAAGTCATAATAATTTCATTAGTAGTGGCTATTACATTTTCTTCTCCCATAATGTCACGAGGAGAACCCATACATCAAGGTAAGTGCTTTTAACCATTTTGTCTAGAGTTGCACATCTTTAACCACTCCCATTCTGCTTGTTGGCCTGTGTGGAACAACCAGAACAAGAACAGAAGAAGCCCTGCAGATCTAACTGAGAGAAAAGCAGAGAAAACTCCCTTCTTCATACAAAACCTGTCAATAAGCAAAAAAAAAAAAATGCCAACACCTCCTCTACCACTGAAACATATCAACAAAATATCAAAATATCCACAATGTGGTCTAAAGAGCCCAGGGGTAAAAGGCTCCATGGGAGTTTTCTGCACAGACTCTCCCCCTTCAGCAAACTGAGTCAACACACTGTTCAGAAAGTCCTCTGGAGCGATGAGCTGCTTCTTCTGCCAGGTCAGACAAAAAGACTTGAGCTTGGGGCTAAGGCTCCCAAAAGTACAGAAAAGACTATAAATTGCAACAGAGCAAAACACCACTCATAATTAGGAGTGCCTTTGCTATGATATGAAAAAAAAAAAATCTTAGCGGTATAAACTATACACACGTTTGGAGATACACTGCGAATGTATTTTTAGACATGCTAGCGGCATGGCTCTATGTATGCCTGAGTTGGTTTGTCTTTTGTTTCACCACTTTGTTCCAACCTGAAATATCTCAACTATTGGAAGGATTGCCATGAATTTTTTTTGCAGACACTGGTGGTCTGGTTAAATTAAGAAGGCTAACAGACTCTTAGTCTTGTATTAGAACTTTTTACCAAATTGGAAAAATTATACAACACAACATACAAAACAAGAGAGGAAAGAAATCATAACTTGATTTCAGTTGTTATTAACATAAAAGACAGGCATGGTTGCAGATGTAAAGACCTGAGATATGAAAATGCAGTGAACACAAGACATTTCCACAGGACAATAGCAAATATATTGATTCTAGCATGATACCTGATGCAACGCCACAGAGGGTAGAAAGGTAACAAAGTTGTTATTAGACAGACATTGGGGAATAATATTGTCTGAACAAACATTTTTTGTGATGGCAAACTGTGGCTGTGGTGTTATCTTGGGTTGGTGTTTGTTTTGGCTCTGTTTATAGATGAGCGTGCTGTAACAAGGTACTCCACAGTGAGGCAGGTAATCCTCAGATTTCCTCAGAAAAGAGTAGAAAATCCAAGCTGCCCTACCCTAAACGTCCCTGACTCACACATAAGGAAAAAAAAATCTGTTCATTTTTCAGTGTCACATTTTTTGCTGTTACTCTGCGTGTTCAAATGAAATCACCATCATTATAGGAGGAAATGATGTGTCATCTCCTCTGTATGTACTACATCTATGCGGGGGAAAATGAACGGTAGCATAATGGGTTATGGCATCTTCATTACTCAAAATTAAATACTGCAAAGCTCATTTAATAACATCCTCACTCTATAGGATAGCCAGGCACGTTAATAAAGCAACTTCTATATGACAAGGGCCTCTGGTAGACAGGCTGCCTGTAACTTTTTTGGTAAACGTTTAGGCTTTTTTCTTTTCTGACCCACTCTCACTCAGTCAAACCAAAGTAAAATCCGAGTCATGAACGTAGATTTTTGTGCTAAGAGGAAAAGCCAGTACAAAAGTTGGTATTTAAATTGCACCAGTGGGATACTTTTAGATTCTCCCCAGAAACATGAAGCTACTTGACCTCTTAAGATGTCCCATTAGAAAATTAAGTATTGCATCCAATTACCAGACAAGCATCTCTTCACCTTCTTTGTAAGGTCTGCCAGTGAAACAGCGGAATACTTAACAGCAAGGCAGAGCTTCTTATCATAAAACATCTAACACATCCACAAGTCATGCATCAGCAAAAGCATCGCTAGTGGGGTAATTGCCATGCAAAAAGCCACCACTTTGCTTCTTTGAACAAAAACTGCTATTGCTGATGCATTTAAACAAGATAGCTTTGAATAACTGTACTGTAATCTGTTGTGAGGATTACATTCTTTTCTCACTTACTCAGGGTTTTTCCAAAGAGGTTGAACATTGTGCGTGCCCTGAGGCCAATACTCATGGACTAGAATGTGAAAATGTCTTGCTTTCAAAAGAGAATGAGATTTTAATGATTTATGTACTGTTAAGAGGAAGGAAACCTTCCAGACAGGGTCAAATAATAATCCACATTTTCATCCATGTAAACAGTAAACATGTTCTGTGAACCATACAATGATCAGTTTGTCGAATACTGCGAGTGGTTCCAAACCTGCCTTACTTGTATCCCACTATATCAAAGCACCTCTTGTATGCCATCATTTATCATTTCTAAATTTAAAAAAATACACAATAAATTGTGAATGTTGCATTTGCATTTGTACAACTACCGCTTGGAGTGAAAAAAGCTGCACATTTCAA